>NW_027270219.1:0-10677 GCF_030848805.1 Temnothorax longispinosus | reverse complement strand
GGAGCGTTTCGGACCCTAATAGTTTTCGATAGAACTCCTCGGGGGGCCACCAGAACCCAGCGAGAACTCCGGTAAAATTTTTTTAATTTTAGGCGCGGTACTTTGAAGGGCTGTAGCTTTTAATCTATTGGTCGGAGCGCTTCGGACCCTAATAGTTTTCGATAGAACTCCTCGGGGGGCCACCAGAAACTCCAGCGAGAACTACCGGTTTCAGAAAATAATTTTTTAATTTTAGGCGCGGTACTTTGAAGGGCTGTAACTTTTAAAATATTGGTCGGAGCGTTTCGGACCCCTAATAGTTTTCGATAGAACTCCTCGGGGGCCACCAGAACTCCAGCGAGAAAACTCCGTAAAATAATTTTTTAATTTTAGGCGCGGTACTTTGAAGGGCTGTAGCTTTAATATATTGGTCGGAGCGCTTCGGACCCTAATAGTTTTCGATAGAACTCCTCGGGGGCCACCAGAAACTCCAGCGAGAACTGCCGATTTCAGAAAAAAAAAACCAATTACCCCTCGGGACTTAGAATATTTTCGAGTTGCGGTACTTTGAGGGGCTGTAACTTTTAAAATATTGGTCGGAGCGTTTCGGACCCTAATAGTTTTCGATAGAACTCCTCGGGGGGCCACCAGAACTCCAGCGAGAACTCCGGTAAAATAATTTTTTAATTTTAGGCGCGGTACTTTGAAGGGCTGTAGCTTTTAAATTTGGTCGGAGCGCTTCGGACCCTAATAGTTTTCGATAGAACTCCTCGGGGGGCCACCAGAACTCCAGCGAGAACTGCCGATTTCAGAAAAAAAAAATTACCCCTCGGGACTTAGAATATTTTCGAGTTGCGGTACTTTGAGGGGCTGTAACTTTTAAAATATTGGTCGGAGCGTTTCGGACCCTAATAGTTTTCGATAGAACTCCTCGGGGGGCCACCAGAACTCCAGCGAGAACTCCGGTAAAATATTTTTTAATTTTAGGCGCGGTACTTTGAAGGGCTGTAACTTTTAATATATTGGTCGGAGCGCTTCGGACCCTAATAGTTTTCGATAGAACTCCTCGGGGGGCCACCAGAACTCCAGCGAGAACTGCCGATTTCAGAAAAAAAAATTACCCCTCGGGACTTAGAATATTTTCGAGTTGCGGTACTTTGAGGGGCTGTAGCTTTTAAAATATTGGTCGGAGCGCTTCGCACCCTAATAGTTTTCGATAGAACTCCTCGGGGGGCCACCAGAACTCCAGCGAGAACTCCGGTAAAATAATTTTTTAATTTTAGGCGCGGTACTTTGAAGGGCTGTAGCTTTTAATATATTGGTCGGAGCGCTTCGGACCCTAATAGTTTTCGATAGAACTCCTCGGGGGGCCACCAGAACTCCAGCGAGAACTGCCGATTTCAGAAAAAAAAATTACCCCTCGGGACTTAGAATATTTTCGAGTTGCGGTACTTTGAGGGGCTGTAGCTTTTAATATATTGGTCGGAGCGCTTCGGACCCTAATAGTTTTCGATAGAACTCCTCGGGGGGCCACCAGAATTCCAGCGAGAACTCCGGTAAAATAATTTTTTAATTTTAGGCGCGGTACTTTGAAGGGCTGTAGCTTTTAATATATTGGTCGGAGCGCTTCGGACCCTAATAGTTTTCGATAGAACTCCTCGGGGGCCACCAGAACTCCAGCGAGAACTGCCGATTTCAGAAAAAAAAAAATTACCCCTCGGGACTTTGAATATTTTCGAGTTGCGGTACTTTGAGGGGCTGTAACTTTTAAATATTGGTCGGAGCGCTTCGGACCCTAATAGTTTTCGATAGAACTCCTCGGGGGCCACCAGAACTCCAGCGAGAACTCCGGTAAAATATTTTTTTAATTTTAGGCGCGGTACTTTGAAGGGCTGTAGCTTTTAATATATTGGTCGGAGCGCTTCGGACCCTAATAGTTTTCGATAGAACTCCTCGGGGGGCCACCAGAACTCCAGCGAGAACTGCCGATTTCAGAAAAAAAAAAATTACCCCTCGGGACTTTGAATATTTTTGAGTTGCGGTACTTTGAGGGGCTGTAACTTTTAAAATATTGGTCGGAGCGTTTCGGACCCTAATAGTTTTTCGATAGAACTCCTCGGGGGGCCACCAGAACTCCAGCGAGAACTCCGGTAAAATAATTTTTTAAATTTTAGGCGCGGTACTTTGAAGGGCTGTAGCTTTTAATATATTGGTCGGAGCGCTTCGGACCCTAATAGTTTTCGATAGAACTCCTCGGGGGGCCACCAGAACTCCAGCGAGAACGGCCGATTTCAGAAAAAAAAATTTACCCCTCGGGACTTAGAATATTTTCGAGTTGCGGTACTTTGAGGGGCTGTAACTTTTAAAATATTGGTCGGAGCGTTTCGGACCCTAATAGTTTTCGATAGAACTCCTCGGGGGGCCACCAGAACTCCAGCGAGAACTCCGGTAAAATAATTTTTTAATTTTAGGCGCGGTACTTTGAAGGGCTGTAGCTTTTAATATATTGGTCGGAGCGCTATTTTCGAGTTGCGGTACTTTGAGGGGCTGTAGCTTTTAATATATTGGTCGGAGCGCTTCGGACCCTAATAGTTTTCGATAGAACTCCTCGGGGGGCTACCAGAACTCCAGCGAGAACTCCGGTAAAATAATTTTTTAATTTTAGGCGCGGTACTTTGAAGGGCTGTAGCTTTTAATATATTGGTCGGAGCGCTTCGGACCCTAATAGTTTTCGATAGAACTCCTCGGGGGGCCACCAGAACTCCAGCGAGAACTGCCGATTTCAGAAAAAAAAATTACCCCTCGGGACTTAGAATATTTTCGAGTTGCGGTACTTTGAGGGGCTGTAGCTTTTAATATATTGGTCGGAGCGCTTCGGACCCTAATAGTTTTCGATAGAACTCCTCGGGGGGCTACCAGAACTCCAGCGAGAACTCCGGTAAAATAATTTTTTAATTTTAGGCGCGGTACTTTGAAGGGCTGTAGCTTTTAATATATTGGTCGGAGCGCTTCGGACCCTAATAGTTTTCGATAGAACTCCTCGGGGGGCCACCAGAACTCCAGCGAGAACTCCGGTAAAATAATTTTTTAATTTTAGGCGCGGTACTTTGAAGGGCTGTAGCTTTTAATATATTGGTCGGAGCGCTTCGGACCCTAATAGTTTTCGATAGAACTCCTCGGGGGGCCACCAGAACTCCAGCGAGAACTGCCAATTTCAGAAAAAAAATTACCCCTCGGGACTTAGAATATTTTCGAGTTGCGGTACTTTGAGGGCCTGTAACTTTTGAAATATTGGTCGGAGCGTTTCGGACCCTTATAGTTTTCGATAGAACTCCTCGGGGGGCCACCAGAACTCCAGCGAGAACTCCGGTAAAATAATTTTTTAATTTTAGGCGCGGTACTTTGAAGGGCTGTAACTTTTAAAATATTGGTCGGAGCGTTTCGGACCCTAATAGTTTTCGATAGAACTCCTCGGGGGGCCACCAGAACTCCAGCGAGAACTCCGGTAAAATAATTTTTTAATTTTAGGCGCGGTACTTTGAAGGGCTGTAGCTTTTAATATATTGGTCGGAGCGCTTCGGACCCTAATAGTTTTCGATAGAACTCCTCGGGGGGCCACCAGAACTCCAGCGAGAACTGCCGATTTCAGAAAAAAAAATTACCCCTCGGGACTTAGAATATTTTCGAGTTGCGGTACTTTGAGAGGCTGTAACTTTTAAAATATTGGTCGGAGCGTTTCGGACCCTAATAGTTTTCGATAGAACTCCTCGGGGGGCCACCAGAACTCCAGCGAGAACTCCGGTAAAATAATTTTTTAATTTTAGGCGCGGTACTTTGAAGGGCTGTAACTTTTAAAATATTGGTCGGAGCGTTTCGGACCCTAATAGTTTTCGATAGAACTCCTCGGGGGGCCACCAGAACTCCAGCGAGAACTCCGGTAAAATAATTTTTTAATTTTAGGCGCGGTACTTTGAAGGGCTGTAGCTTTTAATATATTGGTCGGAGCGCTTCGGACCCTAATAGTTTTCGATAGAACTCCTCGGGGGGCCACCAGAACTCCAGCGAGAACTGCCGATTTCAGAAAAAAAAAATTACCCCTCGGGACTTAGAATATTTTCGAGTTGCGGTACTTTGAGGGGCTGTAACTTTTAAAATATTGGTCGGAGCGTTTCGGACCCTAATAGTTTTCGATAGAACTCCTCGGGGGGCCACCAGAACTCCAGCGAGAACTGCCAATTTCAGAAAAAAAAATTACCCCTCGGGACTTAGAATATTTTCGAGTTGCGGTACTTTGAGGGCCTGTAACTTTTGAAATATTGGTCGGAGCGTTTCGGACCCTAATAGTTTTCGATAGAACTCCTCGGGGGGCCACCAGAACTCCAGCGAGAACTCCGGTAAAATAATTTTTTAATTTTAGGCGCGGTACTTTGAAGGGCTGTAGCTTTTAATATATTGGTCGGAGCGCTTCGGACCCTAATAGTTTTCGATAGAACTCCTCGGGGGGCCACCAGAACTCCAGCGAGAACTGCCGATTTCAGAAAAAAAAAAATTACCCCTCGGGACTTAGAATATTTTCGAGTTGCGGTACTTTGAGGGGCTGTAACTTTTAAAATATTGGTCGGAGCGTTTCGGACCCTTATAGTTTTCGATAGAACTCCTCGGGGGGCCACCAGAACTCCAGCGAGAACTGCCAATTTCAGAAAAAAAAATTACCCCTCGGGACTTAGAATATTTTCGAGTTGCGGTACTTTGAGGGCCTGTAACTTTTGAAATATTGGTCGGAGCGTTTCGGACCCTAATAGTTTTCGATAGAACTCCTCGGGGGGCCACCAGAACTCCAGCGAGAACTGCCAATTTCAGAAAAAAAAATTACCCCTCGGGACTTGGAATATTTTCGAGTTGCGGTACTTTGAGGGCCTGTAACTTTTGAAATATTGGTCGGAGCGTTATAAAACCTATAGGGAACTCTAGTACTCGTCGAAATCTTTCTGAATCTACCATAAAAAATTGATTTAAAAAAAAAATGGAAATTTTTTGTTTAACTTTGACATTGATTTTTGGGCTTATTTGAACGGAACTCTTTTTAAAACCTATAGGGAACTCTAGAACTCATCGAAATCTATCCGGAACTACCATAAAAAATTTATTTTTTCAAAAATGGGGGGCGCCGTGAAGTTAGCCCCCCTTTTTTAAAATGGTGTTTTTCACCACTTTAAATGACGGAACTCTCTTTAAAAACTACAGAGAACTCTAGAACTCTTTCTGGGGAATCCAGAACTCTAATAAAAATTCCGAATTTTGAAAAAGGGGGGCCAACTTCACAGACATTCCGAAAGTCCGCTCTGTGCGGATTTGGGGTTGCCGGCTGGGGATCAACTAGGGAGGGGGGGGGGGGGGTGTACCCGCCAAGGGACGGAAAAAGGCGGAAGTTCGCTGGTTGTCTCGGCGAGGAGCCGGGCGGTGGCAGCCCCATCCGCCTAAAGGCGGCCAGAGGACTGCATGGAGGGCGAGATGGGTTGGGGGGGACTAGGGTCAGAAGACCCCTCATCCCGCCCGCTCATCTGACATTAAAGTGGTCCGTGGGGGAGTTGAAAGGGTTTCCCATCCAACGGGATTTTTTCTCTTATTCCCCTCCTTGGACTGCGGAGGCCGGGGCTCGAGACGGGGGTTTCTTGAGTCCCGACCCTGCCCCCGACCAATATCTTAGGGGGGTTGACAATGGAGTGGTGGCCCCTGTCGCCGCAAATAGCTGGCTCCCCCGGTGTGTGCGCCATTTTTAACGTACATCTCGGGGGGCTGGGGGTTCGCGGGAGGGCGGTGTATTTGCACGCTCCTGTGGGCCCCCAGGGAGATGTGGCGCTGCTAGCAGGCGCCGGACAAGGGTAGTTTGGAAGTCATGCTTTATCGCGTTCCCATAAACGCCAGGAGGTGGTCACCCGCAAAAGTTTTAGCCGGTAAGAGTCCGGCATAAACCGCCCACCCTTCCCCGGGGGTGGGAGTATTTATGAGAGTTTCCCTGCGTAACAAAAAAGGATGAAACGAGAGAGAGTAGGGTACTGAGAAGGGGAAGAGAAGACGAGATGCAGGCTGTGTAAGATGGAGTCGTGGGCAACATGTGTGGGAGGAATGTAGGGAGTGGAGATCAGGAAGAGAAAGTTGGCAGGAAGTGGTAGTATGGGTATTAGGAGAGAAGGAGGGAGAGGAATAGATTGTTAGAGGTAGAAAGGGGGATGGCGGGGGAAAGTAAAAGGAGATCGCGAGACTGGGAAAGGGAGAAAGAGGAGAAACAAGGGAGAAAAGGTGAGAGAGAGGGGAAACTGTCAAGCTTATGGTTTAAATCGATTTATCATTTCCTATCAATTTATATTAATATATGTGTCGGGCGGCTGGCCCGATCGCGCCTAGGGCCTTGGCACCATAGAAAACTTAAGCAGTAAAACTTAAGCAGACGAAATCAACAGTATGGATTCGCTACCGCTTAGGGCCGTGCCTTAAGTTCTTGACTGTGATTGGCTGATTTGCTTACTGCTTAAGTTTTTCTAGGGCCAAGGCCCTTAGGCTCGACAGGGCCAGCCGCCACATATATTAATATAATTGATATAAATGATAATCGATTTAAACCATAGACATATTAACATAGACTGCTTATGTTGGTAGCGGAACATGAGTTTTCTCGTGTTCCTGAGGGAAAAGAAAAGCATGAATTGATTTGTCAGTTTGTCGATAGAGAAAGACCAGAACTTCTTTTATCATATTCGCGACAAAATCACATATCCCATTTTTTCAACTTTAAGATTTTCTTTTGGTTTGAGGGTTTATTTGCGACCTATGGTCCTCTTTAAGACTTTTGTTCCTCTTGATGAGCAGAATTTTTTAAGCCAATAAAAAAGTTTGACCTTAAATTTCAAGGTCAAGATCAATTTTGCGGATGCAACTTTTTTCAGATCTTTACCGATCTCGATCTGTGAGAATCATCTGTCAAAGCCATGACATATAATTTTTTTTACCACCCGTACACTTGGCCCAGAGTTAGCCATACTTATATATGAAAATTCTTCCTTCAAAATATTGTAATTTGCTTCATGTCTCTTACTGTTTACATAATTATAAAGCTTTTTTATATCGGTTATACTTGGAGCTACTTCTTTTTTTTGTCGTATCATATGTGCTCTCGTTTCCATTACTAGTTTTGTTAACTGAATGGCTAAAATCTTCTTTACGAAGAGAAGAAAATCTGTCACCTATAGCCTTTTTAACAGGATCATGATGTTTTAATACACTGTGAGCGCCATACATTCTCCAACTTCTTTTAAATAAACGTACCTAACTGAAATGCTGTATAAGCAGCCCTCAAGTTACAATATTAATATTCTCTGTTATTATATCGAGCTACTTGATATACTGCTTTATATACAGTCATGCGTAATATTTTGGTTCATATAGTGAGGCAAAATCTGTAATTTCATTGTTTATTTCGTTCAATGGCTTTTAAAAATCGTCCAAGTGTTCGTAATCGATTTCGCACCATATCGTGTGGTGATGACTGCGGTTTGTATTTCATAACAAAGTTTGTTACCATATCGAATAATTAATTCGTCTATTTTATAAGACGCGTAATAGAATCTTCTCTTAACACTGGAAAGATCACTTTTTTTAGAGTTTGAGAAGCTATTTCATTAATTCTACCGAGGATTGCTCGTCCAAGGACTGTTATTATTCGATTTTTTAGAATGTTTTACATTTACACACTTTCGAACATGATTTACGTAAAGTATTTTTAGAAAAAAATCCGTGACATTTGATACACACTCCATTCATTAGCTGTTTTGTTAAACTTTATATTCGGTCTTCTAACAACATGTAACTTGCCATCATTTAACATTTTGTTCGTATTAAATTGAAATTCTCCTTTTCGACGTATTGTTTCAATAATTCTTTTACGTTCAAGACATCCTTTCGGTAATCTAGCGAATTTCTTAACATCTTCTTCATTACGATGTACACTTTCTAAATGTCTTGCAATTTTTGCTTTTGGTAACTTACATAAAAACAGTAATATTTTTTGTGCCACTACGAGAATTATCAATTGTAAGTTGTGCATCATCACATACGAGCATTTGCGGTTGTTGAATTATAGTCGATTCGTTTAACTTACATAAAAACAGTTGTTTTTTTGCCACTACGAGGAATTATACTGTAAGTTGTGCTCATCACAATCCCTGATACACGCGCATTTGCGGCTTTGGGTGAGCAGAATTAACGGGTAGTCGACTTCGTTAATAACGCCCCTAGCAGTCTACATATTGTTCTTTTTTTCCCTCACAGTTCCATCTTGGGTTTCCTTTTTATATTACATGCTTTGGTGATTTTGTGGTCATCATCTCTTGTCCTCTTCTTAATTGCTGTCAGCTAGCGACTATATTTTTGTGAATTGTTGTTTCATCAAGCCTGGTACGATTCTATATTAGTCACCGCCTTACAGCCCAATCATTTCGCGCATTCTTCTGCATTATTTCCGTTCCTTTACGATTATGTCCTCCTCACCCTTTCTTGTTCTTTTCTATCGTACGCTATTTGCTAATGCCACCCCCTATTACACTAAAAAAGTCACTGCTATTACTAAACTTGATCAAACTATGTAAAAGATGTATCAAAACTCATGCGTAATCTATAAAATTTTCACGCCAAAAGATGATGTATAATTTCTATGACAAACAATTTTATTGCTATATAATTTCCCCTACTTATTATTCATTTACTTTGGGGTGTTATCTCCCATGTCAGCGCAATCTTCAAACCCCCCGCTTCTTAATGTTGACCCCCTTTCCTATGCTCATTATCATGAAACGCGGCATCAATTCTATCATAAAAGAAGTATCATTCCACCCCATATTACATTACGCAAACCGTTTCCTAAGCAGTCTCCTTCACCTTTGTTATCAGTACCCTTTTGTTGTAAACTTACCCCATGATTGTTGATACAGTTAATGGGCGAGGTCCACTTGACGATCCCCCCGATAACCTGCCAATCAAAACCCTAAATAATTTCTACGATAGACTTCTTTCGATATGCATAAAAAATAATACGATGATATTTCCAGGCAAAATTAGTCCCATTAAACTCACAAAAACCCATGAAATAAAAAAATAAAAATTCTTAACGTTCCTTGCCTTCACGAACAGTTTTGTTGCCCCCATACCGACTGCTCTCTACCACTCTAGACAACCACCCAATCCAAGCAACCAACACCTGTGTGTAATTAACTGTCAACACACCCCCCCTATAAACTTATAAAAAAAATAGATGTATAATAACAGATAAACTAGAATAAAGCGTCACCCACTACAATACGATGTCACACGACATGGCAAAAGAATAAAGTCCTAGCGGTAAAATAACAACAGATTAAATTATTATTTTTTTGATGTTTCAGTTTGATTGTCAAAACATTAATGATATAATATTCTAGAAAATAGTAAAGAGAAATGTTTTCTCTATAGAAAAAACTCTGTGTTCTGTCCAACGAAAGAAACACATTCAACAAATTTTTATGAAAAACCATTTTCTCATCATTTAATTTTTTTTAACTTAAAGTTTTTTGAATACATTTTACTACAAATAAATTTGAATTAAAAATCAACTTTTACCCAACACCAATTGTAATTATAATTTTTAGATAAATTATTTAAATAACGCGTCTTCAGATCTATTTCATTCCTTTATGCCCTCTTTGTGCTGGTCTGTGTTACTATATTTTACTCTGTTTAAAAGTGTTTGGTGCCTCACAAATGTCTCGAGCGCTACCTGCACCACCCCTAGACAATGCTTCGTCCCTCCTTAGTCCCACTTAACCCTATGCTTTCTTCCTGTTTCTGTGCAACATTGACACAACTATTTAGCCCTACCCAGTAACGGTTGTAATGCCTTCAGACTTCGCCTCCTCCTTTTCTGCCAATTCCACCCCTTCAGTGTTGCTCTGGCATTTTCACTTACTTCCCTGACCAGTTCTCCGCTCCAGAACTACCCGGCCCGACCTACCTTAACGCCAGCAGCAAATGGACCCAGAATCGCGAAACCAAAGAAACCCGGCAGCTGTTCCACCCTCCCCACAGACCTCCATTCTTCTCCCCCACACTCCATCCGAAACAAACTAAGGACCAATGATCGGTACAGCTCTGTATAGTCGACTCCTGCCTCAGACAGTGACAAATTAAAACAACACCAACAATTCTACTCAGATTTGATTTTTATATTTGGACTTCAAAAATACCACTGACCCGCATTCACGTCACATGTTAAATGTTTACTCACACTGTCTTATAAACCCTTTTGTAACCACACCACCCTTTCGATTCACGGACATCCGGAGCGCACACACACTCTCTCCACTTTATGCCTTCAGTTTCACTGCCCCTCGTTCCCGCTATCCAAAATAAATATTATTAACACCCCCCATATATCTAGATACTTTTATCTATTCCGCCCCTCACGTAGGACTCTTCCCTCAAAGACCTACCTTAGAAAGTTATGTGTATTCAATTTCTGTCCGTCACCCAATCCCACCCCCCAGCTAATATTCCTAATTTATTAGTCTTGTCAAAAATATAAGGGATGTGGACATGCTACTCTGCATAAGGGGATAAGAAAAGCTTTAAAGCGTACGTCTATGTTAACTCCGTCTAGCTGGAGGGGATGCG
>NW_027270218.1:0-10868 GCF_030848805.1 Temnothorax longispinosus | reverse complement strand
ATCATCTTCTGATATACAGTCTTATACAGTCCGTCGGAGAGTACAGACGTGTTTATTATTAGTCTAACATATACAAGTTTCGGTCGAAGGTTGTTTCACTGGTCTTGGATTTTGACTTCTCCTGCTTCCTGTACTCGCATTTTCACCATGAATGGGAGGACGATTTGCAAGGGCTGCGGTGCGACAGTGGTTAGGCCGATTGTTTGCGAAGATTGCGGCGTCGCCTCTCATCCTGGTTGCTTAGCCCGAACGGGTCACCCTCACTCAGACGGCAGATTTCTCTGCTGCTCTCAGGGCTCCCTTGACCGACAGATCATTTGATCGGAAAAATTAGAGCTATAATCCGTGAGAGTTCACTATCTTTCGGGAGGAGCTTGCGAGCTTGTATCGTGCTGATATTGAGCAGATTGCAGCTGAGATGCAGGGGCTAACTGAGAAAGTCACGGAGATTGAGAACAAGATATCATCCGCCTCCGCCTCCATCGATCACGAGGAAATAATGGAGGAAATTTCCGAGAGGGAGAGAAGATCCTCTAACTTAATTTTTTTATAACATTGAGGAGTCAAATTCTCCCTCTTCCTCGACTGATGACGGTTCGAATGATTTGGCCACGGCCGAGGAAATAATACGCAAGATACGGCCCTTAGATCCTCCTCGTATCAAGATCCGGAGACTCGGCACTTTTAGACAGGGTCATGCAAGACCCTTGCGAGTCTCATTGCCGTCCAAATCCGACGCCATCGACATTCTCAGGAAAAAGAAGAGCTACTCCGGACCAGTTGGTATCAAGCAGGATTTAACCAGGAGGCAGCGTGATCATTTCGTTTGTGTTAAGAAGCGGTTGAATCGCTTAGAGACACTGGTGTTACCGACAAGACTATTAGGTTTTTTAACGGCATACCGAAAATTGTCAATATGCCTCAGAGTTCGCGTGCAAAAAACATGAACACTGCCCTTTAGTGTATTATCAAAATGTGAGAGGCTTGAGAACAAAATTATCGGATCTACGCTGTTCCATTACATCTGCTACAATGAATTATGATTTGTTATTTTAACGGAGACGTGGTTAATTCGGGTATATCGGATGCTGAGCTCGGCCTAATTGATTTCAAAATTTACCGTTATGATAGAGATATGAGCACTAGCGACTGCTCGAGAGGCGGTGGTGTTTGGTCGCTGTTCGAATGTTATTATAGTCGTATTATTGGGTACATCAGTTTCGAATGTCGAGCATCTCTTGTGTGGAAGTAAAAATCAAACATAGCTCTCTTATTATTGTTGCTGTCTATATTCCGCCGGGCTCTTCACCCGATGTTACGATTCCCACGGGCGCCTGGTATTCGACATGCGCTGTGTATATCCTGATGCCAGTTTTATTGTTCTCGGTGATTACAACTTACCAAATATTTTATGGCAGCATAATTATTCCTCGTTAACTTATGCTCCCATGAATGGTTCCCATCCAAAACAGGCTGATGTAGTTACCGAATATTTCAATCTTGCAATTTCTGTCAACATAACACGGTGAAAAATGCGCTGGGATATGAGCTTGACCTCATTTTCTCATCTTTGAGAGCCTCCGTGTATTTGCTGCCTATGAGCCTCTTATTCCTTGCGATATATATCATCCTCCACTCATATGTTCCCTGCCTTTTTCAAGCACTGCTTGCTCCCCTGTTGAAACTGCACGAAAACTCTGTTTCGAGCAAGCCGACTACTCAGCTATTCCGAATTATCTTAACCAGATTGACTGGGACACTGCTTTAGAGAAGCTCTCAGTAAATGAAGCAGTAGATTTTTATATTATCACCTGAACACCGCTATACTATGTTTGTTCCCTCCCGTTCCATTTTTAAATCCTCTTATCCAGTTTGGTTCACAAAAGAGCTGATTTCTCTTATAAAGGCAAAAAAATCAGCTCACTTAAGATATAAGTATACACAAACTTATTCCGACTATTTATCCTTCCTTACCTTAGAGCAAAGTGCAAATCTTTATCTACTGCATGCGGGCAAACTTTATCAATAAAACTGAAAGCACCATAACGGATAACACAAAACTTTTTTGGAAATTTATAAAAAACATTAGATCCTCAGAGCCTCATGCCTCTTTTATTTTACACAATGATCACCTTGTGCAGGACAATGAGGTTATCGCAAACTGCTTCGCTGATTATTTCGAATCTGTCTACTCCGGCGACGACGGAAATAATGTTGAACCTGAAATAGATCCTAAACTGGCTCACTCCCTGAATCTTCTCTCCTTGGATATATCTATAGAAGAGGTGTATAATGAAATTGATAATCTCTCCCTTAATTGCGCCGCCGGTGTGGATGGTATTCCTCCATCGGTCTTTAAGTCGAGTATTTTTATTGCATCAAGGTTTTTTATGGATAATATTTAATAAATCACTAAAGATGGGCTCATTTCCTGCACTTTGGAAACAATGTCTTGTCTCCCCGATTTTAAAGGAGGTGAACGTCAATTGTGTTACTAACTACCGTCCTATTTGTAAGCAAAGCATAATGCCTAAGATCTTTGACTGCATGTGGCTCGTAAGCTTGGATCGCTCTGCAAAAACCTTATTATTGTAGAACAACACGGATTTGTCCCTGGACGATCCACGACCACAAATCTGATAAATTACTATAATTTTTTAGCAATATTGTTGAGATGGTTCCCAAGTTGACTCTGTGTATACTGACTTTGCGAAAGCGTTTGATTCTGTGAATCGTACTCTTTTATTAGGTAAACTGCGAGCTTATGGAGTCGAGGGCTCTCTTTTGTGTTGGATCTCATGCTTCTCTCAGACAGAACACAAATTGTAAAATATAAAAACAGTATGTCTAGAAGCATAATTGTCTCTTCCGGGGTGCCGCAAGGGTCGCATCTTGGCCCCCTTTTATTTATTTTATTTATTAACGATATCGCTATGTATATTAAATATTGCCTTTTTTACTATATGCGGATGACTTGAAAATGTATCGAAAAATCAATGGACTGCTGATGCTTTACTGTTGCAACGTGATCTGCATGAACTTGAGGTCTGGTGTAGAAGAAACTGCCTTCGACTTAATGTTTCTAAATGTTTCGTTATACATTTTACACACAAACACAACCCGCTTTTGTATGACTACATACTTGATGGTCACCACTCTCAATAAAGTATAACGCTCGTGATCTGGGAGTTATGTTTTGCGCTGACTTATCATTCAATAATCACATTCAATCTATTGTTTCATCTGCGTATAAAATGCTTGGCTTCATCCTCCGCTGGGGTAAATATTTTGTAAATATCTCCACTTTGAAATTGTTATACTGCTCGTTGGTTCGCCCAAAATTGGAATATTGCTCCACTGTATGGTCTCCTTATTACAAATGTCATATTGAAAAGATAGAACGCATACAAACATAAATTCTTACGCACGGTAGCCTACCGTATGGGTAATCCTATGGCTTTTACCTGCCATGACTACTATCCCATTTCAATAAGACTGAATTTAATGACTTTAGAGAACAGGAGATTAATCTTTGACCTAGTATTAATTTTTAAAATATTAAATAGTTTTATCGATTGTCCTGACCTTTTAAAAGATATTTATTTAAATGTTCCAATCAGAGACTTAAGACAATCTTCCATCTTTTATGTTCAATATCACCGTACTTTATATGGCGTAAACTCATGTTTAAATAGGATGACTATCTCTGCAAACAACTATTCTAGCTTAGTTGATTTCTTCGGCGGCAATGTGTCTACATTCAAGCGGAAACTTATCTGTTTACTCTCCTAACATAACTTTTTCTTTTCTAATTGTATTTTATTCTACTTTAGATAAATTTTTATAATCTACTTTCTGTCATGTATACACTAAAGGGTTTACCCCGTAAATAAAGATTATTATTATTAAAGATTATTATTATTATACTAGATAGATATCTTGAGAAAATAAAACGTTAAAGTTACGAAATCGTATCAGTCGAGCATCTCAATTTACTGAAATATATATTAAAAAACTGATTTATAAAGATATTTTTAAAAAAATAAAATAAACCCGAAAATCAACAGATACAAAATTATTTTGAAATCATTCGTTACTGAAAAAGAATCAACCTACTTACCGTTAAATTCTTTTTCTCTCTATAATATGTATCTATTAACACATTAGGTCCTCTCTTTTAGATTACATTAAAGTACTAATAAGTTAAGTAGAGAAAAGTGCCATCTTCGGTCGGACTGGTTCTGCTTCCCACTCGCAAACTGCGCGTCGATTATTATCCGTCGGTCTTGAAATATAGTTATTATTAGAGAAACCAGCCCGACCGAAGATGGCATTTCTCTCTACACTGATTGTGAGAAAAAGTTGTTAACTTAACTAAATGCGTTCAACTGATTACCATTTTTTAATTGAAATATTTAAGTATTTAATTTAAATTACGTCATGTTAAATTTAATATGTCGTATTTAATTTAAATACTTAAATATTTCAATTAAAAAAATTGTAATCAGTTGAAAGCATTTAGTCAAGTTAATAACTTTTTTTTTCAATGTACTTAATTGCAAGATTCAAGTCAGTTCAGTTTCAGTTATTAAAATATTAAATGCTGTTATCATGAGAATAATACAAAATATTTCTAGTAAAATTAAAAAGTTATATTTCTATCTATAAATATAATTACGTATTGTCAAAGTTGTAGTCGAGAAGTATGATTGCATTGAATAATTCAATTATATGTACGCCAATCAAAATTTCAAACTTTTCGTATACCATATAATCCCGTGTAAATTATAATAATTATATTATGCAATACGGCAATGCTGTTTTCACGGTTAGAGGAGTGTTAAGACTGTTAAGTAACGTAACGAGAGTTTCAGGAAAAATTGGCAGTAACAAATTTCTTCTTGGGTATATCGGATGATATCATCGTTTCTGCATACACCGGCGACTTATCATCAATTCCCTACGTCATGACGGAAATGGCATGAGCCGACAGGGACCGCCGGCGAAAGGAACAACCCATTTAGATATTCCCCGCCGATTCTCCTTCAGCTAGTCGTTCCTCACGATTTCTTAGTTCCTCCGCATAAGTTTTCCTCCTCCGCCTCGTCCTCCCACACCCACACCCCCGCTCTCGCAATCACTATATTTTAGTTCGCGTCCGTTCGAGAGGCATTGACTCTCTTCCCGTGCGGCAGCCAATGGAGTACCCCAGCCGGCTTTCCCACTCTTCTGGGTTCAGGGCCGGTCAAGGACTCGCGCGCGAATGTTGGCACAACAGTTGGTGCAGGTTACTTACAAGGCGCGAAGAAAAGGATCTTGCGAAAGGAGGTTCGCGATCATCTCCTAGGTCGCTAACCGACGAGCTCTCGATACTTCGCGAAGGTCGTCGTCGTAATAATTACGGTTACGTCTTATTACTCATTAGACCGCGAATTAGTGAGCAGTAAGCAACTTTATTGCTCGCACTTGCCAACCTATTGACATCGCTCGGCTGCAAAAATACCATCGATATCACCGTGATCCTGGAAGGACCCGATTCCACCAGGCGGATTATGCCGGTTACGGTGGATGGAGAACGGCTTAGTTATAAGCCCGTCTTTCGTTTGTAGGCCGAATGAAGGTTTCCGTTTTTGCTTGGGACAGAGGCAACAGTCACGAGCACAGGCGGCGACCGCGAAGGACGCGGAAGATGGTGTCCCCCTTTATTTTTTCCCTCGGATCGTACCCCTCCGCGGATCGTGCTCCTCCAGGTTTCGACGAACGGCGAAGGGCAAATCTTTCTTTCGACCGACCGATCATTTTTCTCTTCTTCGGCAATTCTTGGCGGGTTGTGCTCGTTTTACCAGCGCAGATGCGATAAAAGACTTTAAACCGCGTCGCTCTCTCTCTCTCTCTCTCTCTCTCTCTCTCTCTCTCTCTCTCTCTCTCTCTCTCTCTCTCTCTCTCGGTGAGTATAAGGTGCACGTCTGTTTGTCGTTCTCACCTAGATACAGCATATCTCTGCCGCTGGCTGCCTTCGGGCAATTTTTGTTGCAGGCATTGATGAGCTTTGCTCGATTTCGTGAGCTATCATTCAATTTTTTGCCAGCTTGACACCTAGATGCTTATATTTTATGTGACAAGTTCTATGGTTTTCTAACCTATTTCATGGATTGCTGGGTTCATCGTGCTTGTCAGACGTCGTGGATCTGATGCGCATGCGCTGGCTGTCGCGCCGTTTCCGTTCGTCTGCTTTTGGTTGGCATGCAGTCGTGCCAATCTGCTCTTTTCCGTTGATGTGCTTTCGGTTGGCGGGCGTGTGATACCCACTTCTGTCTGCCCATTGGCTGGATCTTATGTGCCAACCTCAGCCGTGCCGACGCAGTCGTGCCAATCTGCTTATTTCCGTGTTCAATTTACACCTGAAACTGCTGAGTGATATTTGCTGTACTTTGCAAGAGACATTCGACTATTATACAGTGATATTTGCTGTACTTCGCAAGGGACATTTGACTATTATACAGTGAGTGAATTTACTGCGATTACTCATGCAGCGTGCGTGCGCTAGGTGCAGCAAGTCGGTTGTTGGTCAATTGGTCTCGTGTGGTGAGTGCGGTAAGGCATTTCATCCGGGTTGCGTTAAGGCGTATATTGTAACTAAAGCCGCGGGCGCTTGTTGTAAATCTCGACTTGCTATGCCTATCACGCCGAGGGAGGGACAAGGTGCACATGCCTTTAATCTTCCGGCTTCTTCATCGCCTGCAGTCGATAATGTCTCGCTCCCTGGTACTCAGAGCAATGCGCAAGTGAATACTAACGAGCTTTTATGTGGATTGATCGAGCAGTTAAAAAAGTCTGATTCAAGGCTTTCTGCCTTTATTGAAAGTCAGCAGAGGACTAACGATGAAATAACGGGTAAACTTGATCAACTGAATGCAATTTCAGAGATGGTTGCTAGCAATTCTCTGCGCATTGCTAGCCTAGAACAGGAGAATACTGCTCTCAGAAATGAATTGCTGAACCTACAAACTGCTCGGTCAGTCCATCAAACTAATGAAGCGAACGAACTTATTGTGTCGGGTCTGCCGGAGGTGCCTTCTGTCCCTCTGTCTGAGCTTGCTCAAAACGTGCTCGTTGCTCTTGATGCTTCCGTAGCTCTGCCACATGTTCTTAATGTTAGAACCGTTCGCAAGCCTCTCCCTGAATCTGCTCGGGATCAACCGAAGACTGCTACCGCTAACAGCTCTCTTATTATCACTGTCACCTCTAGCGCTGTTCGTGAAGTCATTATCTCGAAAAAACGTGCTAAGGGTGTTCTTAGGCAGAGGGAGGTTTGCGGTAACGATTCTGATCGTGTAATCAATGTAAATGAACTACTCTCCAAAGAGATTTACGAATTGTTGCAACAAACAAAGCGGGTTGCTAAAGAGCGGTCATGTAAATATGTATGGGTCAGGGATGGTCGGATTTGCGTGCGACACTTGGACGGTATGCCTGTTGTCCATATTAATTCTTATGCTGATCTTAGCAAGCTTAACTGACCATGCCTGCCTCGTCCTCAGAATAGCTTTAATCGGGATACATCTAAATTCTGCGTTGCCCAGTTCAATGCAAACTCTCTTCGTGGTCACATTGAGCTTGTCAGACTTCACTTCAGTTCCAATCTATGTCATGTCATTTCGGTATCCGAAACATGGCTTCATGAGGGTATTTCGGATGAGCTTGTTGCCTTGAACGACTATTTTTTGATTCGACATGATCGGGTTGGGCGAATGGGTGGAGGTATCGCTTGTTACATACATAAATCACTTAAGGTTAAGCTCATTGCGACCTCAAAGGGAGTTGATATCAACGATCCGGAATATATTATAATTGAGATTCGTTTGCCTAGTGATGAAACGGTGTTGTTCGCGTCGGTCTACAGGAGACCTAAGGGAGCTCTGTTTCATGACTTTACTCATTCCCTTACAAGAGTCTCTCATTTATATAAAAATATTGTCATAGGCGGCGATTTAAACTGCAATCTCTTGACGAACAGCTTTGAAGCAACCTACTTGCGGGAACTAATGTCAAGCCTTTCTATGCATATCATACATTCTGATGCAACGTATCACACAGCTACTGCTGACTCTTGGCTAGATGTTCTTGCAGTAGACGACAATGAAAAAATCCTGGCGTTTACTAAATCCGAGTGTCCGTTTATTGCCTGTCACGATCTATTAGAATTGTCGCTTTCACTTAGCACGAACTTAACTTTCGAGCGTACAATATCAAGACGCAGTTACCGGACCATTGATGGTGATGAGTTCCGAGATCATCTTCAATCCTGCATGGATAGTGCTGAGGTACAAACATGCATGCAGACTATCGCTAATCGTAGTTGTGTTGGCCTCGATGACCCGACTAGAGTCTCTGGAGTTGATAAGCTTTGTTCAATGCTATCCGAAGCCTTACTTGGAACACTTGATGTATTTGCTCCTGAGCGTACATTTACTATCAGGAAGCCTCCCTTACGGTGGCTCACAGAAGAACTTAAGGCTCGGATCCGCATTAGAAATCGGCTATATAAGCAAGCAAAACGTTCCAAGAGCTTGCTTGGCTACGCCACCTACAGGCTTTTTCGCAATCAGCTTAACACAGATATTAAACGGGCCAAAAGTGAGTATCAACTCAACTCTATTAAAAACATCAATGATCCAGCAAAACTTTGGAAGGAGCTCGCTCGACTGGGTCTTGTAAAATCAGCCTCAGTTTCACCTCTACTGTATTTTACACCTGATCAACTCAATTCTTTCTATGTGTCGATTTCAAATGCTCAGTCGCCTTGCTTGTATGCCGATTTCACTTCTGCCATTGCTCTAGTTACTCGCCCATCTCTACGTCCTGAATTTGTTTTCTCCACCATATCGCCATGTACGATTCTTAGGCTCATTTCTACTGAACCACTCCATTCATATGCGTCGGGCTCGGATGGTATACCGCTTTTCATTTTGCGCATTGCATGGCCCATGATTTCGTCGTGTCTCACTGTTTTATTCAATCATTCGCTTGGATCTTCTTCCTTTCCGTCTCAGTGGAAGCGTGCGCTCATTCGCCCACTCTCGAAGATTCGTATACCTCTGTCCCCGTCCGATACGAGACCAATAGCCAATCTACCTGAACTGTCAAAATTACTTGAAAGGATTGTGGCTTCGCAAATTACAGATTACCTTATAGAACATGATCTCATCAATCCCAGACAGTCTGCATATCGACCTGGTTACAACACTCAGTCAGCATTATTACGGGTATGTGATGACATTAAGGAAGGAATCGAAAATGGGCTCATTACAATCATGATCCTTTTCGATTTTAGCAAGGCGTTTGATACTGTCTCCCATCTTCGCTTACTCATTAAGCTTAAGGAGATCGGTTTTTCTGATGCCGTTCTGACCTGGATATTTTCTTATTTAACTGGCCGTTTTCAAGCTGTGGTTGACGATGCTGGTAACTTCTCAGAGTGGCTTGCTACGTCATCAGGTGTTCCTCAAGGCTCTGTTCTGGGCCCGCTTTTGTTCTCTCTCTTCATCAACGACATTGGAAGTGTCTTGCTGTATGCACTTTATATGTTGTTTGCTGATGACATTCAAATTTATCTTAAGTGCTCACCCGCCAATATTTGTCAAGGATTAGAACTAATCTCTAGAGATGCGAATGCTATTTTTAACTATGCTCAAACTAACGGACTCAAACTAAATCCTGCCAAATCAAAAGTGCTTATCTTTGGAAGTCAAGCTCACATTAGAAATATCGATCTCAGTCTGTTACCGCCTATTACAGTAAACCAAGTACCTCTTCCTTTTGTGAGTGAAGTCAGGAATTTAGGCGTTAATTTTACATCGACTATGTCTTGGAAAAAGCACGTGTTGCATGTTTCGCAAAAGGTCCATTATGCGCTGCACAAACTAAAATTTAATAGAAACTCCCTTTCAACTGAATTGAGAGCCAAATTAGTTACTACCCTGATAATCCCTCACATCGACTACTGTTGTCTTGTCTATCATGGCCTGAGCAATGAGCTGAATGCCAAACTGCAGAGATTGGTAAACTGCTGCATTCGTTTTATTTTCGATCTTAAATGGGATGATCATATCACGCCGTATAGACGAAGACTGGGTTGGCTCTCAGTTGAGAATAGACGGTTGTTTTTTCTTGGGTGTCTAACGTATCGTATCCTTTTCTTAAATTCTCCATCTTACCTAAATGAGCTTTTCGTGCCTTCTGATCCAGCGCTGAGACGATCCGAGCGCCTAGCAACGTCATCACAAGTATTTCACGTCCCGTCTTGCAGAACTACGACGTACATGCACTCCTTTCGCCTGTCCTCAATACGGTTTTGGCATACTCTTCCCGATAACATTACTTCAGCATCGTCTCTTGCATCCTTCAAGAGCCTTCTCCGTTCGTTTTTATTTACATCAGAATTTGTCTGATACTTTTATCCTTCTGTATGAATCGCTCGGTGCAATGTTGCATTATCTAGTCAAATGCTTCTAGTTTGTTGCGTTACACAAATTATTATTTGTTATGTATTGTGTACGTTTATTTAGTTTTAAGTTATACATAATTATGCTTATGCTTTTGTCTATGCGTTTCTATTTAGTTTTAAGATGTACATAGTTAGTTTTTGCTTTTACTCTGGTGTTTCTATTTAGTTAGCTACATTTAAGATATATAGTGGAATTGCGACATAATTGCCATCTTGTCTTTGCATTATTTACAGGCTGTAACTTCTAATATTATGTCGAATTCTATGTTATAACTGTGTTTGGGCATATTAAACAAATCAATCAATCAATCAACTCTCTCTCTCTCTCTCTCTCTCTCTCTCTCTCTCTCTCTCTCTCTCT
>NW_027270217.1:0-10728 GCF_030848805.1 Temnothorax longispinosus | reverse complement strand
CATGGAAAACGTACAAGATCACGTCGATGTGCGTCTTGTGACGCGTTGGGATGGGAGATACGGCGCAGAGGCGATGATAGCGAAACAGAATTTTCACAGTCGAAGCGTCTTCGCGGAGGATCTGATCGCCATTGAGTTGCGCAAGCTCGAGGTGAGGTTGAACAAACCCATTTACGTCGGTATGTGCATTCTCGAGATATCCAAGACGTGCGTCTACGATTTTCATTACAATTACATGGTGCCGCTGCATCGCGAAAGGTGTAAGATAATGTACACGGACACCGACAGTCTCATATATTTTCTCGAATGCAACGACGCGTACGAGAATATGAAACGTGACATCGCGAGATTCGACACGAGCGGCTACCCCGAGAACAATGCGTACCGCATGCCGCGCGTTAATAGCAAGATACCCGAATTGATGAAGGACGAGAACGACGGCGCGGTCATGACAGAATTCGTTGGACTGAGGGCGAAGATGTACGCCTTGAGGGTCGAGGGAAAGAGTGACACGAAGAAAATAAAGGGTGTCAAGAGAAACGTGGTTGCGAGAACGATAACGTTCGACGATTACGTGCGTTGTCTGAACGACGAGATAGAGCACTCTAGGCGTCAGTCGTGTATTCGTTCGACGTTACACGAGGTGCACACCGTGTCTGAGTTGAAACTCGCTTTCAGCCCGTACGACGACAAGCGATACGTCGTTTCCGACTCGTACGACACTCTACCGTGGGGACATTACAAGTGCCGGCTAGTTATCGTGCCGGCTTGCCGTTGCTATAGGCTCCCGCGGTGACGTTACATTCCACGCGAATGATATTCACGCGCATAATATTTACCGGTTTGTCGGACGCGTGCCATTTATTCGGCTCAAGTACGCGACGTGTCGAGAAACCTAACAAAGAGCCAACGTTGTTCGATTTGGTGAAGTCAACTCTATAAGCACACTTGATCTCGCTTCTCATGGTGTTCTCGTTAGCGCGCAAAATTATCGAGCGTTCGCTTTTCTCGCGGTCGTCATTGTTATCGTCCACGTATATGTAATCGTCTTTCTTCTTCGTACTTTTCTTGCAGAGGATAGCTGTTCTCAGGTATCTATATATAGCGTCCAGTTCGTACGATCCTTCGGGAATAGCGATCACGTCGTTGATGTCAAAGTAAAATCTATTGTTCGTGGAGTCAATGTTCGGTATCGTGTTGTACGTCTCGAAATTCGCGAGGCCTATCACGTATTCACCGCCGCTCAGATCCAGAGCGGGAAAGTAGCTGGCTGAGAGGACGCTGCTTCTTCCGGATAGCGAGAGTCAGCGACATAGCGAGATTGTTTCTCCTTCTCTCATCGTCAGAGACGTTTCCAGTCGACGTCTCGGAGGAACCGCAGACACAATTGACCGCAGATGCTCTGATCGAACGTCTGATACGAACGACGGTTGTACACGATATTCACGTCACTCCCGAGATATCGTTCGAGTTCCCTCGGGGGTCGAAGATTTCCAAAACTGTCAAAGTAGATCGCGTTGTTGCCTCTCTTCGCATAGGCGACCCAGTGCGTACCCGGACCCTCCGCGTCGTCGAGATTCACGATTCCGCTCTCGTCGCGACGCACTTTCGTCGGCAACGCGTCGCGCATAAACACGCCCCTAAAGAAAGGTATGCGCGAAAGGCGCGCGGACCGATTCAATTGCTCGTTTGTCGTGAAGCCGAACGTCGGCAAATCGAGCGTCGTCAGTGTCTTTTTCGGCGATTGTTTTTTTTTTACCCGTTCTCGTTCGTCTTCTGCTCGTAACGCCACTACCGCGTTTGTACGGCGCGAGATACAGTCCGCGACTTTCCAACGCGCGATTGTGACGTTGCAGTTCCTCGAGCTGACGTTGAGCGACCTTGTTGTCGTTCACCGCCTTGGCCATGCCAGCCGCTCCACCGATCAGAGATCCGATCCCTCCCAATATCGGTAGAAAGGGTAGAAGACCCCCACGTTTCGCCAACGGGAGAATTGTCTTCCTCGTTACCGCTCCCCTCTTCCTCTTTCTCATGCCCATGCCCAATTTTGTTTTTGTTTTCATAGCAGCCCATACGGCGGTCGCGGCGGCTCTCTCGCCAAGGGTTGTGCCGCTCGCCGTGATACGCTCGCGTGCCTTTTCGGCTAGCGCTCGATCGGCGACGTGCCGATCGGTGAGATCGCTGCTTCGCGAGTAAGCGATATCGTGCTCGCGACACGCTTCGTCCAACGGATCATATCTCCCTTCGTGTAGATCTCGTCATCGGGCATTCTCTTGAAGATCAACTCATAAAGACCGGGTGTACCGATATATCGTATGCCATCGATAATTATTCTATCCTCGTTGTCCAACTGAAAACGTTTATTACCGAGCATCATTCCATCCTTGCCGAAATAAACGCCGTATGCGGGGTCTATATTTGGATCGGCGCTCAGAAAAGCCCTGATGTACTCTCGGCCCAGTGGACCCAACTGATCTTGCAACGATTGTAGAAACGTTTCTCGTCCCTTCGACGTTTCCAACTGTTTTCGTACGGATGTCGCGATCGAGTCGTCTGTGGTTTCAAAAACATTCGCGCTTGTGAGGAATTCGGGAATTGTATCTTGCACGGTTCTCGCCGTCGTAGACGGTGTGGAGGTTATCGGTAGTACTTTCGATCGTTTCGATTGATTAGATTTATGCGGTGTCGATGAGAGATCCAGGAGTCTGATAGCTTTCTCTTTTTCGACGTCGCATCCTCCCAATCCTCCTCCTCCTCCTCCTTCTCCTCCTTCTCCTCCTTCTTGCGCTGCTGAAAGGGTAACGTTTCGATCCCCACGTAAGCGTCGCTCTCCGTCGGCTCCTCTTTCTTCACCGAGATCGAGTTGTCTGCGATCTTTTGCAACGGTCCGATGAGAGGCTTAAAGTGTGCGTCCAACTCAATGTCCTTCACGATCTTACCGGTCTTTAAAGCGCGAAGTTTCTTACGAATCGAATCACTCGTTTTCGCAATCTCCTTCACAATCTTCTCGCGCTCGCGAATATTCTCGCTCCTGTCGATCGTGGCCATCGTGGGAAAAAGCAGACTGTTAATCTCACGTTTTAACTCGACGAGGTATCGACATCGACTGACCGCTTTTGCGGTATCGCGAACACGTTAAATTCTTTTCTGTATCGACCGTTCGAAAGCGCGCTGTCCTTGTCTATCACTACGAACCCGTACTTGCGTTGCCAACAATCGTGGCACAACGCACAAAATTCATCGTACGACATGTCGGTATTTACGTGATCGTTGTACACGTGTTTCAGATTGGTACCATCCTGTTTGAACAGGATCAGTAGGTTCGCGTTGTCACGTATCAGATGTTTAGGTATTCTCGCGTACGTTTGACAAAGATAGAAGCAGTCGACGCTCGAGTGCCTACCCATTGAGAAGTACTTTCTCACAGCATTTTGCTTATCGCATGCCACGTCATCGAAGACGAAGATTGAGTTTGGACGCGCATCGCTCGGCGGAATAACGTCACTGTTGTTGGAAAACGTAAAGTAGCCAAACTCTTCTATCGACGTTAATACATTCTCCAAGTATCGATATTTCGGTTGCTGCAACGATTTCGAGTACACATACACGTTCTCGAAACGTACACCGTGCGGACTTTCCAGCAAGCTTATCAGAACGTTGGTTTTACCGCAATTCGAGGGGCCGCAAATGATCGCGCGTATAGTAGTCGGTAGCATTGCACCGTGTCTGCGCTTCTCCGCGTTGCTCCCCATCGACCGTAACCTGTCGTCGCAATTCGTCACGCGAATCGTCAACGGTTGTCGCACGAATCTCATTTTTCAGACTGTCGACTGGAGCTTCCGGCCGAACGCCTATTTATAGGTAGGCGGAACCGCGAATCGCTCAGTTGCAAAGATGTTCGTCCTGCTGTCGAGACCTTCCGATATCCGCGATTTGAGTGTCGAACAGCTACAATTTGTGCCGAAACCTGTTCTTCTGCGAATGTGCGGTGATCACGTCCACTACGTGTGGGACAAGCTTCCGGAACATATAAAAACAGATTCAGAGATTCAGACATATCGTCGCTGTTACGAGCATTACAATCAACCGTGGCAGCGAACGCACATCGACGGTCCCGCGCCATTGATAAAGGATTGCTACGAATGCCAACGAAAATAGGCAAAGGCTTATTAAATCGCGCGATTAACACACTTCCGATCGAATTGCATATCCCCGGCTATCAGTTTTGTGGTCCGGGCACTCATTTAAAAAAACGATTAGCAAGAGGTGATCAAGGTATTAATCCATTGGACACAGCGTGTTGCGAACACGACATAGCTTATTCTCACAGCAGCGATCTCACCGAGAGACACGCGGCGGACAAGATACTCGCCGAGAAAGCGCTAGGACGCGTCGTCGCGAAAGACTCGACTCTCTCCGAGAGAGCTGCAGCTACAGCCGTCTGGGCGGCCATGAAGGCTAAGCGGAAGCTCGGAATGGGTTTGAAAATAAAGGCGAAGACGAAGACGCTTACGAAGATGAAGACAAAGATGAAGAAGAGAGCGGATTCGAAAAAACGGATACTTCCGGCAGCGAAACGCGGTGGTATCTTGCCCATTCTACCGTTGTTGGGAGTTCTCGGTTCGTTGGTCGGTGGAGCGGCGGGAGTCGCGAAGGCTGTGAATGATAACAAAGTCGCGCGGCATCAGCTGGAAGAACTGAAACGTCATAATCGCGCCATGGAAGGTCACGGACTTTATCTCGCTCCGTACAAACGCGGACGGGGAGTCTCGAGATAAAAAAACGTCGAAGAGACGCTAAAAATCTTCAAGGGTGTAACTACCAACGTACAACTGCAACAACTTGCAAAGCGTATGCACATTCCATATTTTAGAGGTATTTTTATGCGTACTACCTTACCAATAAATGGAGTGCGTCGAAACGAGAGTGGGATCGTGAATTTGGATAACGCTGAGGGACCGGGTACTCACTGGGTGGCATACGCGAAGAGGGGTGATCGAGCCATATATTTTGACAGTTATGGCAATCTTCGACCGCCGAGAGAATTGGTGCTGTATCTAAAGAACAACGTGACGCAAATCGAGTACAATCGCACACCTTATCAACGATACGATCAGAGCAATTGTGGACAACTGTGTCTGCGCTTTCTACAGACGGTTGACGATCAATTTAAAGACTGGCGTTGCATTGTTTGAACTCAGTATTCGTTCAAACATGTCACTGACATTTACTCTCACCGGCAAGAGTAGCATCCTCGCGGTAAGCTACTTTCCCATCGTGGATTTGAGCGACGGTGATTACGAGCTCGGTCTAACAGATTTTGAAACCTATCACACGATACCGAATGTAAATTCGTCGAACAATAAATTCTACTATGACGACGACGACAAGGAGATTACCATTCCCGAAGGATCGTACGAACTGCGTGATATAGACATGTATCTGAAACGTGCTCTTTTATGGGACCAATCCAATGTCTCGACAAACGAAGATGAACCGCACCCATTGATTATTATTCATGCTAATAACAATACGATGAAGAGCGAGATCAAGTGCGCTTATCGGATAAATTTCACAAAACCGAACAACATTGGATCGCTGCTGGGATTTTCAGCGAATCGCGTGCTGAAGCCGCGACAATGGCACGAATCGGATGTTCCGCTAAATATCATCAACGTAAACATCATTCGCATAGAGTGTAACGTGACCGCGGGTGCGTACAGCAACGACAAGTACGTGCACACGATACACGAGTTTTCACCGAGCGTGCCACCAGGATATAAGATATCGGAAACGCCGGCGCAGATAGGTACGTGAAGTTGGCACCCGACTTTAACAAAATGAATTTTAAAAAAAAGGAAATTGTAGCATTTTCTTTGTAGTTGTTTGTAGTAACAATAATTTCGTTTGTAGTTTTACCGATTTTGCAAAAACAAAGATTTTAAAAAATCACTCTTGCCTAAAATTGAGATATTTGAAATTCGCTCGCGCCATGTGTTTCAGAATCGTTTGTAGTTGTTTGTAGTAACAATAATTTCGTTTGTAGTTTTATCCATTTGGAAATAACAAAAAATTAAAAAAATTACTCTTACTCAAAATTGAGATATTTGAAATTCGCTCGCGCCATGTGTTTTAGAATCGTTTGTAGTTGTTTGTAGTAACAATAATTTCGTTTGTAGTTTTATCCATTTGGAAATAACGAAAAATTAAAAAAATCACTCTTACTCAAAATTGAGATATTTGAAATTCGTTCGCGCCATGTGTTTTAGAATCGTTTGTAGTTGTTTGTAGTAACAATAATTTCGTTTGTAGTTGAATAATATAAAAGTTACAACGTATTTGCAATATACAAATAACGTATCTTTCTCAATTTTAAAGATATCTCGAATCCGCTTGCGCTATGTGTTTTAGAATCCTTTGTAGTTGTTTGTAGTAACAATAATATCGTTTGTAGTTTTATCCATAAAAAAAAACAAATATTAAAAAAAATTACTCTTACTCTAAATTGAGATATCTCACATCAAAATATTTTTCGTGTATTTCTTAATGTATCCGAACGTTTTCCGAAGAGTTCTGTTCATAAACATTTGTCTATTTTTCAAATAATTATCAGAAATCGGCTAGCGTGTCTCACTCATGTAGTCGTAAATGCGGCAATAACAATTATTTAAAAATTAAATAATTCTAATCGGCAGAACTATTTGGAAAACTATTTAGAATCGTTTGTAGTTGTTTGTAGTAACAATAATTTCGTTTGTAGTGGAATAATTTAAAAGTTGCAATGTATTTGTAATAAGCAAATTACATATCTTTGTCAATTTTAAAGATATCTCGAATCCGCTTGCGCCATGTGTTTTAGAATCGTTTATAGTTGTTTGTAGTAACAATAATTTCGTTTGTAGTTTTATCCATTTCAAAATAACAAAAAATTAAAAAAATCACTCTTACCCAAAATTGAGATATCTAAAATCCGCTCGCGCCATGTGTTTTAGAATCGTTTGTAGTTGTTTGTAGTAACAATAATTTCGTTTGTAGTGGAATAATTTAAAAGTTGCAATGTATTTGTAATAAACATATTACGTATCTTTGTCAATTTTAAAGATATCTCGAATTCGCTTGCGCCATGTGTTTTAGAATTGTTTGCAGAGAGAAAGAGAGAAAGAAAGAAGGGTTTGTACAAGAATTTTTATTTGTACTTGAAAAATAAAAAACTTATTAATTATTTATTGACAATTAAGAATTCATATACAATGAGAACTTCAACGGTATCGAATTTCTATCACAAATCGTTTGTAGTGGTTTGTATTACAAAAGTTTTTCTTTGTAGTAAAAAATTATTGTAGATATACAAGGTGATTCAAAACAACCATTCGTCGTATTCCTTACTTTATTCTTAGAAGAAATAGTTAGCGAATTACGGGCCGAATATGCAATGTCGTATTCTGTATTCTAAGATCGTATTCTGAAGATACCATTCCAGATGCCTCGATTAAATTCCACCCAATATATCCAGTTGCCCGCGTAATGTACATCAACATGGAGGATATGATGACTAATTCCAGTAATGGGTACCATGGCTTCCTTGGAGTCCTTGAGACTGTAACCCCGGGCAACATCCAGCTGAGTTACCACGGCAAAAGTCTTGTAAGGCTCGCATCTGGTTTCCGTGACCTTCTTATATTTCATTTCGTAAGCACAAACGCGCGTACCTCCAGACGCAGGCAGACAAAGCTGCTCGCATTCGCCGTTGTTTATAAGACAAGGATGAGATCCGGTCGCACGTTTTTTATAAATGGTCAAAGTACGAAGCTCCGAGTCGTTGTCAATGATAGTGGTTGGATTGTCGCCGTTAGGCAGATCAACACGTTCAATTTTGTCATAAAGCGAGTCCAAGTAGTACAGACGAGACTCATGGACAGCTATCGCCTTAGGCAAAGCCATGTTGTTTGCAGCAGTAAGAATGGTGCGGACATTTAGACCGTCTGTCGACATAGCTTTGATAAAAGCCGGATTCTGGCAGGAAAAGTATAGCGTCTTGCTAGGTATATCGATGGTAATTGCTTCAGGACGTTCTATGTTCTCTACGAGGACCAGCGGATTAGTGCCGTCCATATTCACTCGTCCGATCTTCCGAGGTACTCCAAAACTTCCGTCGTCCACCCAAAATATTTGTCTGTCAATAGGGTCCACGCACATCGCTTTCGGTTTGGAAACTAACGTACGATTTCCATCGTTTGATAAAACTATTGTATGGAATCGCGTCTTGCCATCCAATTTAATAGTCGATATTGGATGCGAATTTGTTGCCAATAAACATGTTGCGTCCAAGCCAATCCAGCGCCATAGTGGATGGTGAACCGACAACACCAGTATCGCCGGATGGGTTTGGAAACTCTGTCCGGTTGCCACCGTTGTAAAGAATGCCATAAATCGTGCCATTTTTGCTGTCGCCATCTTTGCCTTGCAGCCAGTAAATAATACGATCTCTTCTATCATATTCTATCAATCTTCCGCCTTCCACACCTACGATGGGCGTGATGCATCCAGTCTTGGTTTCTTTAGGCGTTAAATAAACGTCAACAATCTGAGAACTCCGAAGAACTATTAAGTATGGTGTCTCTTCTTCCATACAGCGCCCGTCAGGTAGCAAATTAAATCCAACTTGGCATTTACAACTGTATCCTTTCGGGTTAATGGGCGACAGAAGACATAAATGTTCACAGGATGTGTTAGCACAAGGATTCGCAGTGATCGGTTGTAGCACTGGATGATGTACGTGTATAGAAAGCGGCCGGGAAATTAGATGCGACATCACCGTCTGATTGGAGCCCTTAAACTTGTGTGCGGAAAGTACTCGATTGAGCTGTCTATCGGTCCAATACATAGTGTCCTCAAAAAGAGTAAGGGAATGGGGATGCAGAAGATAGTGCGAACTGGCTAGAACCTGAAGTCTCTTGCTGCCATCGTACAAACAAGTGTCGATGAAGTCTAGCTTGCTGTCCGCAAAATATATTCTGCGATTTGCGATATCTAGCGCTAGACCGTTCGGCCAGTAAATCTTTGTGCTGATGATGGTCGATCGATTGGTGCCGTCCATACCAATTCTTTCAATTCTAGGGTTTTTACCCCAATCGGTCCAGAAGAGCCATCTCGCACCTGGATTGGGATCCAAGCACATTCCACGTGGCTGCGTAATATTCTCCTTGACAAGAATCATTCTTCCAGCTCCAGTCTCCTTAGCTACTTTGATTGTATTCAGCTTTGAGTCTAACCAATACAGATTCTGTCCAATCCAGTCGTAGGCTAGACCTTCCACCAGATCTAAACCGGTGCTCATTATGTCTTGATGATCACTACCGCGATCTAATCGCGAGATTCGTTTCAGCTTCATGTCCGACCAGAAGATAGTGCCTGTAGGCAGGGGCAACGCAACTCATCGTCCGACGCAGGAGATTACGGGGAGCGCTTGCTGGGATCAGCTGCTTGCTATACGCGATAGTACGCAGCGTATACAGTCCGTAATTCCGAACTATTTCTTCTTATAATTTAAAAAGTAAGCTTCGGTAAGTAAGTTTTCTTTTATGCGATGACAATACAATGACTTTCTAATACTTTTCGTACACAGATTCATCATACATATAACATACAGTAACACATACGTATAACATCCAGTAACGGTAAAAAATTAAATATATTAAGGCTCCTGGATGGTCACCGCGGCTATATTGAATTCTTAATATCGAGGCGAGGAAAACACCCAATTTTGTCGTGCATGCCATTTTCTTCTTATAATTTAAAAAGTAAGCTTCGGTAAGTAAGTTTTCTTTTATGCGATGACAATACAATGACTTTCTAATACTTTTCGTACATAGATTCATCATACATATAACATACAGTAACACATACGTATAACATCCAGTAACGATTAAAAATTAAATATATCAAGGCTCCTGGATGGTCACCGCGGGTATATTGAATTCTTACTATCGAGGCAAGGAAAACACCCAATTTTGTCGTGCATGCCATTTTCAAATAAAAAAAAATTTCAATAAAACATCACTATAAATCGTTTCAGAACACTTCCGAAATTTACCGAAAACTATCCTTTTCCCTCGACAATAAACAAGCCATGTCAACGCAGAGTTCTCGGCTCAGGGACCAGGAGCCTTAATTCGTACCGTATTTTAGGTAATAACCCGCACATAAAAATAATTAATGAAAATATAATATTAATGTATATATATGTATATATGTATATATCACACATGAATATAATATTCAGCAAATAATATGTAACAAAAAAATTAGATAATTCTACAGAATAGGGCCTTTTCCGAATTTTGATATTTTCTTGCGGTTTTTTTGGTAAAAACTTTTGTTGTGACTCCGACAGTGATAATCAATCGGGGGAGCCCGAAAAATATGCACCCTACCTATTTTTTTTACCTATTTTTACTTTATTTTTGATAAATGTCTGGATTTAGGGCGACCTTACCGATTTCAATGACCTTGATATATGTTGTCAAGTTCATGACCCCGAGTGACCTTCAGAAGGTTTTAGCCATCGCTCGTTATTCGTTAAAAAGTTATTAACAAAAAAAGTTTGGAAAATACGTAGGTTAGATGACGCGCTTCAAAAGTATTTAACTGTTTAAAGCGCGTCACTAACCCATGTGGCATCTCGCATATTAACTTTCCACGCATGAAAAGTTCATGCATACACTTTTC
>NW_027270216.1:0-10749 GCF_030848805.1 Temnothorax longispinosus | reverse complement strand
TGTAACCGGACGGTACTACTGGAGGCACGAATCAACGCTACGTGTCCTTAGAAATCAACGGTCGCCACTCGGTTTGACCTTTGAACCACCGAGAAGGTAAGTATCGAACGATCTCTCGAACTATCAATTAGACTAATTCTCTTCCTTTTTCAGGTTCCTGCCACCGCTGGATCATCGCCGTCATCGATCGGGATCGTCGCTGCCACCGGAATCCAGGATCAACGAGGGACTTCGAGTGATCGACGCCAATGGATCAGGTAAGTAGAAGGTAAGTCCAATTTAATAAATTTTCGAAATTTTTTACGAAAAGGATGTTTAATTTATCCAATTATATTGATTTGGTTGTTCACAAAATTTCAAGTCACAAAAGATGTCGGACGCTCGTATACGTGGGCACACACGCCCCGTTTATCTACGACGCACGAACTTATTTCGGTCTAAAAAGGCCGTTCGTCAGTGTAAAGACGACAATTAACGCGTTCCGCGGGCGTTCCCGGTTGTTACGAATGTTGGCGAGCCGCAATTATCGCACTTGTATGACGATCGCGGTGACTTAGCGCGACGACGCAGAGCGAAGCTTATTACGTGTTACACGCTCGAACATCCCCGAGAGACTGCCTCGAGTTGTTTGTCTCGTTCGAGCTCCCCACCATCGGTCTCGTATATCCCTACTCCGACGTATATTCCGCTTTCTCTCGCCGCTAACTGCGCGTTGGCCTCCGGTAATTTTCCACGCGGGTGTTTACGCCGTTCGCGCCGAACCCCGTGGAAATTTCCACGCTCATTGCGCTCGCGCGGTCGCTCCGTCCTGGCAACGGGGTAGCCGTTTTTCAATTCGACGAATTTCGCGCGGCCGCTGACGCCGACCCGTGCGCCAGGTCTATCACTCGGTCTACAACCTCCATCCGGGCGACTTCCCTGAGGAAGACGTCCAGGTGCAGAGCACCGGGCTCGCCGACGACGCCGACCCCTCCTGACGCTTACTTCGGACCTAGTACATCACTTTCTGCGGTTCTTCCCCGCGGAAGATGTCCAGGTCGCGAGATGGCGGACGGTTCTATAACTTTGTTGCCGGTCGTCGGATTTCGACGGCGACCGGACACGGACGTTCGTGGGGGCATCCCTGTTCGTCAGGGATGTCTGTTCCCCGGGGATGACTCACCTGGGGCGAGTTCCCGGACGGTCCGCCATTTCGTTACCCGGGCAACGGGTCTCACCGGGACCCGGCTTCGTGGGCTCGGCGAAGTGCCTCCCGATGTCAGGAGTGTTCAACTCCTGTAGCCGACGCACCTAGCGCGATTTCGCGGACGGTTCGCTATCTCCTGTCCGCGTTCCCCTATCGCGTCGCCAACCCCGTATGCGTGACTCGGGGACCCCGTTCCCCCGTCAGGGACGTATCTTTCAATCGCAGTGCCATCGGTTCGGAAAATTCCCGACGGTCCGCCATCTTTCTCACCCCTGGCCGGATTTCGATTCTGACGCGCGTGTTGTGCTTCACGGATCTACCTTTGCGATCATAGCTGTTATTTTTACGCGCTTGTCGCATAGTCTTCAGAATTGCGGACGGTCCGCCATTTCCCTTTCGCGCCCCCCTTTTTGCCATTCTGTGGCGCGCATTTACCTTCCCGGACCTCGGATAACCGCCGATACGCTATCGCCGTTACTCCGCCAGCGTGGTCCGCCATTTTGTTGTACGTCTTCTTCCCGTGCCGTAGGCCGTCACGGTTCGTCCGTCATACTGCCTGGAAGCGCTCCGATCACCCACACGGGAGCCTCCCCTGTCCTGGAAAGTGTAGTTGGGCTCAAGCCCTGTCGTGCCGCCGCACGACCTCCCGTACCCGCGCCGACGGGAATAAAATCAAAACTGCGTAATTGCAAATTCACCAACTTTATGCCTCCTCGTGAGGGATTATGCCGCTTGAGCCTCAACAAAATAAACTTAAATCTATTGGCGCGGTGAGATAATCTTATGCCTAATAATGCGCCGGATGGAGTCGCTCTTCTTCCTACTATTACGCCCAAGAACAAATTAAATGAAACCAGGATCATCGTCATAAAAGGAAAACAAAATTACTCCTGATATCTCTCGACTTTATCCCCATCCTCGGGACGCGGACGCTTGACTTGTAACTAAATTGGACGTGGCTCCGCCTCGTCCATCTCGGGACCGCTGCTGTTGGTGCCCTAGTCGTCTCCGGTGATGCGTGCGGCTGCAAGGTCAACCGTACTTTAGCTTACGAGTCAATTAGGCTTAAAGGCCGGGCCACACGAAAAGCGGCGAAACAAACCCTACGCGGCGCGCGAAGTCGCGGACAATATAGGGTGTCTCAGAAACGATAAACTCGACTGATCACCCGGATAGCGAAAATACAAACGGCCGATACGGGCGGACCGAGACACATCCCATGGCGCGAAGGGCGACGAAGGAAGGGTGATGTCCTGCGCAAGGGCGCGATCAGTTGGCGGGTACCAACAATTGAACCCGAGATGTATCAGTCGAGTTTTTCGATAGAACGGCGCGCGTACGGGTCCCGTGAGAGCGACAAAACGAACTCCAGAGCAGTTGAGCGACGGGATCGCAAAATCGCGAACCCGCCGCGAGAAGCGACGATGGATTAGGGTTCAGGGGGACCTAAAAGGTACGACGGTACCACCCGCGACGTTATCCGAACACCGGGTCGCGGGATCTTAAACCGGACGCTTCCCGCGGGATATCGCAAGATAAAGTGGCCCAATGGGTCAAAGAAAGGACAACAGTGACGGGCCGTCGACATGCGATGAGCAGAACGGCAAAACGCGAACCGGAAGCCGCAAGCGATCATGGGCGACCCAGGTGTGCGGAGGGCGTCACCAAAACATCACCACGGGTGATAGCGAAACGCTCCAAGATTGTAAACGCGAAGTTCCGTTTCCATAATGAAACAATATTCGGAACGACGAAAGAATGTCCGAAATAAAATCGCAATAGGGGAGGAAACGAAACTTCGGGTAGAACCAAATGGAACATTCGTGAAAACGACGAGACGAGAAACTTCGAGAAAGCGTACGTGCTTCTATGGTCACAACCGGACGGAGGGGTTTTACCGACACACTCTGTGTGAGATTCGTTATCATCGGTCGCCACTCGATTTTGTTCACGAGAAATCGAGAAATATTTATTTATCGTGCACTGACCCTTCGCTGGACCTCGCTATGTCCCTCCTTTCCTGCTTCAAGCCCGCCTGCTGGGACTGTGGACCCTCGCTGGACCTTGCTTTGTGGACCGTCTCTGGGACTGCAGTAGCGTACCACCGGATTCGTCGCCCCTCTGGACCTTCGCTGGACCGCGTCTGGATCGTCCTTCGCCGGGTCGGGTAGCTCTGACAGGTAGGAATTACGAGAACGGGTGAGTCTTTCGCGTGATGAGTCGGGCAAATAATTATGATCGTAAGTTATTGAAGGTTAATTAAACAATTTATTCTTCCCGTTTCTTTACAGGTACTCCGATCGGTTCCTCCCGGACTTGGACTTTTGCCGCCCGCGTACAAACGTGAGTATAATTCGTGTCCCTATCAGACGTTACAATTCTCTTTCACGCCCGTATTTTCTGATATCGCGAAACGGAGTCCCCGTCCTCCGGCTTTTCCGCCCTTTTATAGTCGAGCTCGTTTCCCTACTCTTGCCCTGGCCCCGGCCAACTATCACGTACCCGCCGCATGGGGCCTTTGTATTATCGTTGTTTCGGCTCTCGCTCGCTTCCGCGTTCCAATTGTGATTGCTCGCACCTGTTACCCTACGTACAATAGATTCGGTGTACATTCCTCGGTTTTTCGGTGTTTTCGACGTTTGCCTATTGAAATCGCTCGCACCTGCTCCCCTGCGTACAATAGATTCGATGTACATTCCTTAGTTTTTCGGTGTTTTCGCCGTTCGCGAATTCGCATAGAAGCACGTACGCTTTCTCGAAATTTCTCGTTTCGCCGTTTTCACGAATGTTCCATTTGGTTCTACCCGAAGTTTCGTTTCCTCCCCTATTGCGATTTTATTTCGGACATTCTTTCGTCGTTCCGAATATTGTTTCATTATAGAAACGGAACTTCGCGTTTACAATTTTGGAGCGTTTCGCTATCACCCGTGGTGATGTTTTGGTGACGCCCTCCGCACACCTGGGTCGCCCATGATCGCTTGCGGCTTCCGGTTCGCGTTTTGCCGTTCTGCTCATCGCATGTCGACGGCCCGTCACTGTTGTCGTTTCTTTGACCCATTGGGCCACTTTATCTTGCGATACCTCGCGGGAAGCGTCCGGTTCGCGACCCGGTGTTCGGATAACGTCGCGGGTGGTATCGTCGTACCTTTTAGGTCCCCCTGAACCCTAATCCATCGTCGCTTCTCGCGGCGGGGTTTGGGTTCGCGATTTTGCGATCCCGTCGCTCAACTGCTCTGGAGTTTGTTTTGTCGCTCTCACGGGACCCGTACGCGCGCCGTTCTATCGAAAAACTCGACTGATACATCTCGGGTTCAATTGTTGGTACCCGCCAACTGATCGCGCCCTTGCGCAGGACATCACCCTTCCTTCGTCGTCCTTCGCGCCATGGGATGTGTCTCGGTCCGCCCGTATCGGCCGTTTGTATTCTCGCTATCCGGGTGATCAGTCGAGTTTATCGTTTTTGAGACACCCTATATTGTCCGCGGCTTTGCGCGCCGCGTAGGGTTTGTTCCGCCGCTTTTCGTGTGGGCCGGCCCTTAAGCCTAATTGACTCGTAAGCTAAAGTACGGTTGACCTAACCGAGTTCGCCGCTCACTCGCGACACTCGAGTCCGCGTAATCCGTCTCGTTTTATATTCAAAGAGAATGAACCTTTGTACACCGAATAAATAGCTTTTGCCACGGAATTACCAAAATAAATGCGTTTCATCTTAACTTGTATTAATAGTACCGCACTTGCTACCATTACGCGTAAACGTACCGCACGCACAAAGAAACGGAAAAGAAAAGAAACGAAACTTAAACTTAATTTCTATATCGGAAAATGATGTATTTTGCCAATATAGACTATGCCCAATAAACATTGACTCGTGTAATATAGCTAATAGATAAACTAATAAACGATTCGTTTCTAAGAATCTAAGCATCTTATAATCCTAAATTGAAAGATTTTCACTGACTCAAGACAAAATAATTATACGTTGATTAACATACGTTATCAGTTCTATTATAAAGCAGTTGTACTATAAAGAATAATTTGTACTTTTAAAAAAATTAACTTTTATCATTTGTACCTTAAAGAGAAAAAAAAATAACTTTTATAATTTGTACTTTAACGGAAATCAAATCATAGAACACGCGTCTGTAACCATTTAATGTAACATCTTTCACCAACTTATGTCAATGAATATTTTCATTAGGGTTATTAATTACGAACTAACCATTAAGAGACCGTCGTCTCTGTGTATATATTGAACTTAACGCTAATTTGCAAACGAAACTTTATTGTTATTAACTGCTTTTATTTCGGGAAAAGGAAATTTACAGGGTAGCCTGTCGCTTCGCTTCTCGCGCGCCTTTGGCCGCTGCCCGCTCGGTGGACTCACCGCCCTCTTCCATGCTCGCCGCGAGGCCTCTTCTCGCCGCCCGCTTCTTGGTCGCCTTCCTGGCCTTTATCAAAGGCTTGTCGAGTATCACGTCGTCCGTGATCACCGGCTGCTGTCGCTGCTCCGTCGGGGCTGCTCCGAGCGCAGTTGACGGCTGCAACGACACTGACCAAAGGCTCCGAGCCCTTTGTTCTACCGACTTTACCGGCCGTCGCTTTCGACTTCTCCGTGCAGCCGTCAGCTGCGTTCGGAGTAGCCCCGGTGGAGCAGCGACAACGGCCAATCGTCCTGGAGGACGTGCTGCTGTCGAAGTCGCTCATATGAGCGAGGAGAACGTCTAGGAAGCGAGCCGAGGCAGTGAAACGTGGCCTTGCGGCGACCCAGGAAGAGGGCGTTGATTCTACCGAGTGTGCAATGATCAACGGCGCGCGGGAAGTGAAGCGTCAGGCACCCCGGTAAAAGACAATAAAGACAAGCATTAGCGATAAGACGGTCCTATTGTATTAAAAACGTTCTGATTTTGAGCGGTGAACGTCAGAGTCTCTTGTAGTGCTAAGAATATGTTATTTCGTGTTTAAAAACATTATCTCCACATTAAAAATAATGTGATTTTGCGAGTTACAAACATAAAAAGGTTTGTTTGGGTATTAACAATTTTGGTTTAGCGTTATTAGCAAGTGCAATACCATTAATATGGTTTTTTTTCTTTGTTTGGTTTTATTTTTTTTTCTACCTAGCAATGCGATCAATGATTCTTTTTCATTTGTTAAAACAAAGGCTCAAACAATGTGACGTGTATTATTTGAAAAGCGGCGATAGCTAAATATCAAATACATTTATTTTGTTGATTTTGCGGCAAAAGCGATTTACTCGGTTTGCAAAGTTTATTTTTCTTTGTTGGTAAATGGTAATACGATTCGGATTACGCGGGCTCAAGTATCGCGAATGAGCCACGAAATCGGTCATGTCGACCGTACTTTATAGTTAGGGAGCTGGGTGCCAAATCGGTATATGATTTGTTCATGTTTCATATCGATAGGGATTAATGTTCAGATCAATACGAATCGATTTGTTCCAGTCAATTAAGATCCTACATCGCTGCGTTGTTGCGTTACAACGCTTCAAATTTGTAAAAAAAAAAAAGGGTACTAAATCATTTGTTCATGTCTGCCTCTGGGGCTGATGGTCAAAATCATCCTGAAAACAAAGAAAATCCATAAGGCAGACATCCAGGGCTCTGCATTATCACGGGACGTGGTTGTAAAAATGTAAAAAAAAAGCTCTACTAAGTCATTTGTTCATGGTTCTAGTTACGTCCATTCGATTTATTATGACTCCCTGAATACGAAAAAATTTTGCCAGACATTTTGCTTACTAATTTTGAGCTGTACAATTTTTTAAAATTCATGCATAGAATCAAGGGAAAGCGGGTATTACGGCTGATTATTGTTATTATTAATAATTTTACTATTATTATTTTTTCAGTAATTTTTATTAGTTCAACCTAACATGTAATAAAAAAGTAAAATAAAGCAAATAAATTTCGCAAAGAAAAGCAAAAATATTCAAATGGTTTGCCTTTGGAATATCAGAGGCCTGGATGTCTGCCTCATCGATCTTCTTTGTTTTTATAAGAAATCTAAACATCAGTCCAAGAAGCAGACATGAGCACATGATATAGCATACCTTTTTTTTTAACATTTTTGAAGCGCTATCAATTGACAATGCAGAGGCAACATGCTGGCAGACCATTTTTCTGTGGTCCTTCACATTGTCTTTAATCGAACAATTCAGGTCTGCCAAGTGTGCACTTCATATACACTTTTTTAAATCATAAAAAAATTGAAAAATTGATTACTACAAAAGTCAGAACCCTGGATGTCTGCCTCTTTGATTTTCTTCGTTTTCAGAAGGATTCTGAACATCAGCCTCAGAGGCAGACATGAACAAATCATATAGTACCCCCTTTTTTTTTACAAATTCAAAGCGCTGTCAATTGACAACGCAGCGCTACCATGGTGGCAGACGCGGTTCTTAATGTTTCTTATGATACAATTATCGCTATTAATAATGTCTGCCACATGAACAAATCATATAAAAATTTTGGCACCCAACTCCCTAACTATTAGGTTACGAACCAGCATGGCTTGAAAGCCGGCTCACACGAAAGAGTGGCGCTAGAATGAGAGGCGCGAGCGCGAAGCGCAAGATAAAGGCGCCCTAAGGAGATTCATGCGCGCGAGTTAAAAGCCGATTTACGATAAGAAGATTAAATTTCTACCTTTCTCCTATAGCGAATGGGTCACGCGTTTAAACATCGGGAGAATAAATTGTACGCGGCGCGTAAAGTTGTCGATTCGGCAACGCTCGATTCGTAAGAAGAGAACGATATATAGGGTGTTGCAAAAAATAATTAACTCATCCGGATCGCGATAACGCGAATACGGCCGATACGGGCGGACCGAGACACATTCCACAGCGTAATGGGCGACGCAAAAGGATGACCTCATGCATAATGGCGCGATTAATTAGCGGGTATCAATTATTCGAACCCGAGAGATTTCGACTGAGTTTCTTGACAGGATGGCGCGCGTGCAAGTCCCGTGAGAGCGACGAAACAAACTCCAGGGCGATCGAGCCGCTGGATAGCGAAATCGCCAACCCGAACCCCGCTGCGAGAAGCGACGATGGATTGGGGTTCAGGGAGGTTTGAAGGGTACAGCGGTACCATCCGCGAGGCTATCCGATCACCAGGTCGCGAGATCTCGAACCGGGCATATTCCGCGAGATGTCACGATATAGAGTGGCTCAATGGGTCAGGGAAATGACGGCATAGAAGTCCCGTCGACGTGCGATAAGCGGAACAGCAAAACGCGAACCGGAAGTCGCGAACAACCATAGACGACCCAGGTGTGCGGATGGCGTCACCAAAGCATCACCACGGGTGATAGCGAAACGCTTCGATAATGTAAACGCGAAGTTCCGTTTCCACAATTAAGCAATATTCAGAACGACGAAAGAGTGTCCTAAATAAAATAATCATCGTAATAGGAGAAAAAACGAAACTTCGGGTAGAAACGAATAGAATATTTGTGAAAGCGGCGAGACGAGAACTTTCGAGAAAGCGTACGTGCTTCTATGCGAATTCGCAAACGGCGAAAACATCTAAAAACTAAGGAATCTTGTGACGACAACGACGATGTCCTAACGGTCTCGCCGGCCGTGAAAAAGCGCGCCGTCGCTGAAGCCTCGTCTACAACGGCCGTAACAGGCGTAAAGGTTGTAACAGGTTGTAAGACGTAATCATTAGGTTATATTTCCATGAAAGTGGGTTGTAAACAAGGTTGTAAGTAAGAGGATTTATTTTATACAGACGTAACAGTAGATTTGTAAGACTTAAGACGCAATTATAAGAATTTATTTTTAATAAAGTAGGTTGTAAGTATCGTAATAAGGTTAGGATAGTGAAATGAAAAATTTTCATTTCTTGCGTTCTACATCCTACGTTGAACCAATCAGAGTGAAATATATAAAATTAGAAGCGTCTCATTCGCCTATACTACGATTTTGTACATCCAATAAATAAAATTTATTAAGTACTGGCAGTTCTATTCGAATCACATTGTATGTACCAGAGAGAAACCTGAGAGCGGCCATCCGGCTTCGGGGGACGTCTGTCCTAATCTGCCCTCTGAGAAAGTGGACGTCAACTACGGCGTTACGCTCGGTAACGATCAGAGAGGACTCGGGTAACGATACATGGGTTCGTATCCATGCTATGGTTCGTGTCCGAACTACTCAGATGGAGGAGATATGCTGGTCGCGCAAGCCTTTCCTCTGTCCGTGTACGCTAGGCCCTCGGCAAGCTTCGAGCGGGGAGAGAAGGGCAGACATACGATCTGCTGTCTCTCTTGAGCTGTGACGTTGCCGCTTTGTACGGGCCGGCTTGCCGGCTATACCACGATGCCACGCATTTCGGGTATCGCGTCTCGTGTCTCGCCGAGTGCCGAGTCTCGAGTTGACAAATCGACGATACGCTATACCTGCTATATACGTTACATTTGCTTGTATACAAATTTTAATTTTTATATTTATAATTAAATAAATATATATATATATATATATGTATATATATATATTTGAAATTTATAAATATATAAAGATTGCAAATGTAATTAATTAAATAAATATTTATAAACATAAAAACTAAAATTCGTAAATGTAATGTATAGAAATCACCGTTCTATGCTTTTCTATCTAAAAAAGTCTTACATTAAAAACCTTTACTTTGCATAATAAATTTTAAATTTAATATTTAAATGCATACCAATAATTATATTATTAACTATATTGAGAAAAAAATGGTAGTTTATAATGTTTCTTGCACTCTTATTAAATTTATTTTACCTATGCATGTTCAAGCGGCCAAATTACGAGCAACAACAGAAGGATAATTGGATAAAAATAAAAACACTTTCTTAAATAAACAATACACATGGGTAACAGTGAGTTCTATTATAATTCTCGTATAGTTCTGAACGTGTTCTAACGTTTATTTCTAAAGAGTTCTGACGATAAGCATTATTTATTCATATTTTAAATAATTTTTATCGACCAAGAAAGACGCATTTACGGGTGAGACGCTGTAGAAAATCTCGGAGTTCTGGCTTATATAAAATATTTTTCGTACAGTTCTAAGCATACTAAAACAATTTCTAAAGAGTTCCGGGCATTGGCAATGTTGTATAATTTTTAAATAAATTAATAACGCACGAAAGTCAGGAATTTATCGAGAATAGGGTCTTTCTCGAGCGATAAGAATTATTTAAAAAATGAATAAATAATGCTTATTGCCAGAATAAAATGGGACAACGTTAAAACACGTTCAGAACTACACGAGAATTATAGCAGAACTCACAGAACTGCCGAAATACGGCCAGCTTCTCACCTTATTTTCGATAAATTCCTGATTTTCGAGCGGTATTAATTTATACGAAAAAAAACAAAGTAGTAGTATTATACCTCGAAAAAACCTAAGCAGTATTATTTTTATTTCCAAAAAATTATTACTCAAGTGATATACATCACAAAATTACGTTACCTTATCAAAAAATGAGTCGCGCTTCAAGTGATCTATTATTACAATTACAAAAAAGAAATGATATCTTTTTTAAATTAC
>NW_027270215.1:0-10766 GCF_030848805.1 Temnothorax longispinosus | reverse complement strand
CCCCCCCTGAGATCCCTGATATAGAAGTCTCATATCTATGCTACTCCTGTAGGCGGTGCTGGGACACAACCGACAGCTTCTTCGCCCCTCTACTGAGCTGATTACGATGTTCCTTAACCCGCGTATCCAATTGTCTCATAGTCTGGCCAACGTAAGAGGCGTCGCAATCACGGCAGCTAATTTTATAAACAACCCCCCTCTGAGCAAAATCATGCAACACATCCTTATATGTGGCTTAACAAAAAGATTTAGTTTGTTCATACCAACAAAGGCTGTGCGGAAGTTGAACTTTCTGACCGTGTTGCCAAGGACGTTAGAAATTTTATCGATATAAGGAATGACAAAAAATCGATCGAATTCCCCGTCCTTTGGAGTCAAAATATGCAAATCCATTACCCCCGTCCTCTGCTGTTCATCAACCAATTTGAGCAACCTTGTCCTTACGTGCTTAAAAATAAAATACCGAGGATACCCATTGACTAATAAAATATTGACAAGTTTACTCAAATTTTCTTAGTGAAACCTAGGATGAGACAGCAGAAACGCTCTATCGACCAAGCCAAAAATTGTGCTTATTTTATGACAGGTCGGGTGGTGGGAGAAAAAGTTCAAATATCGTTCAGAAAACGTGGGCTTGTGATACCAATTAAATTCCACGATCCTATTGTTAATAATTACCGTGGTATTTAAAAAGTTAATCGTCTTATTACGTCCAATCTCTACCGTAAACTGCAATCTATTATGGAAGGAATTAAATGTCTCCAAAACCATCTTAACAAGCGAAATCGGGATGGACATCAAAATATCGTCCACGTTCTACGATAGATCGGTATAATGATAGGGAGGCGCTCTAATGCCTTCTTCTCCAAATCCTGCATTACTAGATCCGCGACCACATGAAACAAAGAAGATCCCATCGGCAAACCGAAAGTTTGCTTATAAATCACCCCATCAAATACAAAATACGTCGAATCCAGCACGAATTGAACAGCACTCAAAATTTCTTCCTGCGGTATGGTAGTGTTTGTCACGATGTAAGGCCATCTATCCTTAATACAGGTCAAAGCTAAATCCGTAGGAACGTTTGTGAACAGCGAAACCACATCAAGGGTTATCAACTCAAAATGGTCGTCTAATTGTAAGTGTGTACCCACTAGACTCCTAATTAACTCGAAACTATTTTCCACGCGACTATTCGCCTTGGGCACGCTCATCTGTATTAAGTCTTGTAAAAACTTGGCTAATGGTTGCAGCGGGCTATTAACCGATGAGACTATAATCCTGAGTGGACAATTAACCTTATGTATCTTCGGTAGTCCATAAGCTCGTGGGATAACGCCATCGGTGCAATTGAGAAAATTCTACTGTAGTTGTGTAATAACATTCGGCGCTTTGGCTCTCATTTGCCTGTATTTCACGTGTTTGTTTATGCGAGAGCTTTAACCTTTTATATTCTTAACGTAAGTTTCTTAAAGTAAGATTACCTTAAACAATAGTTTTAAGTGTCCAAGTTTTTTCTATAGTAAATTTTAAGGTTTTTTAAAAAGATTTCTAAAGTAAATTTTCTCAAGGGATATACACTGATAAAAGTTGATGCGAATTTACAAAGGATTACAGAAGAAATTGATTTATTTTTTTAATAATTTTACTGAATTTTTATAGTATTTAACTTAAAATTTGCATTTTTTTTCTTGTTTCAATTAAAATACAGAAATTTTATGAAAAATAACTGTATCTGGTATTTTTACAAATCATTTGTAAATTAGCTCCCGGTATTGTTAAATTCATCCATAACATTACAGTAAATTTACAGTCTGGCATGGGATTTTACTCTCAGTAGCGTGGTATTACGGTATATGCGAAATCATTGCAGTAATGAAAGGTTAAGTAGCCAAATATCTCTCTGACATATCTGCAATATCTATGAGATGTGATTTTTTACTTTACTCATAAAAACACAAAATCTATAATTATATACTATTATAATCATAATTTCTCGAGAGAGAATAGCGATTATATAAAAAATTGTTATTTTATATTAGAAGTAAATTTACCGTGCTAAAGTAAATATATTAAGATAAATCAAGTATTTTTACCACCAGGCAGTAAACTGAAAAAATATTTAAGGGAAACTTAATTTTATTTGAAGTAAGTTTAACGTTTTGAGATAAAATTACAAAAATTACTCTGTGTTTTAACTGTGTAAATTGAAAGTTAAAAATGACCACCAATTTTCACAGTAAAATGATGACATATTTTTATCAGTGTAGCGTCCGCGAGAAGCATCAGCGCAAGAAAACAAACAACTTTTAAATCTCTTATGTAACATTTTTCAACTATTTGTTATAATGGTAGAGACGTCTGTCTCTTAAAATCTTAGATAGCAGTACTGTGGACACATAGCCCCCGTAGACAAATAGCCCCGGTCTTCCTTGTATATAATCTCAACAGAATTTTTTAAATTATAATTAATTTAAAATAAAAATTTTTTACTTTTGTTATAAAATGTATAAAATACAAATTATTTGTAAAAAAGGTGCTGTATTTATCTTTTTTAGAATGCCATACATACTTTTATCATAGATTAATACATCCACGAGTGCTCCAAGTGAAATATGATAAACATGAGTACATGTGCATGGCTTTGTGCATGTAGATGGCGTATAACGGTCTCCACACATAAATTCATATCCATCATATTGCGAAATAAGAGGTCCTGGTGGATTTTGATATGAAATGTTGGCAACCAAGCTATCTAAGTAAGATCCGGTTGGAGAAACTAGGAATCAAGAAATTTTCATTAGAATATAGAATAAAAATAATTTTAAATATTGTTTACATTAATTAAGTTCGGCAATCTTATTCTACGTTTTGATAAAATATTTTAACATTGTTAATAAGTAATACTTAAATGCTAAAGTTAGATATTCTTATGAATACATTTAGGTTTTAAAATAACAACTAATCGAGTAACAGAATCTGCGTGACTTATCTATGTTACTATAAAATTATTTACTAAATAATACCTATTTTTACTTATATATAAAATATTAAAATCTTGTTGTCAAAATAAAAAAAGTCTAAATTATATTTAGATTTATTAAATATTTTTAGTTTATAATAAAGTGTCTTTAAATATATATATATATATATATATATATATATATATATATATATATATATATAAATACTTAGGTAAATGTGCAGAATTTGGGCCTCCTCACCGATTTCGTTGAACTTAGGCTTAATCGACGCGTTTTTGCACAAAACGACCGAATCTGGCAGAGAAAAGTGTCGCTCTGCCCCGCGAGATATTAAACGTTAAAGTTGACAGTAATCAGGTTATGATTCCTGTCATACCGACGAGCTGTAGCGACTACGAACATGCCCTGCAGACCGGAAATAAGTTGGCGCTGCAAGTTCATATTTTTTAATGAACTATAGCTCAAACGATTGCTCCCTAATTGCTCCCTCAAAATCAACAATTGCTCCCCTTTTAAAATTATTATTTTTTGAAATATTTAATAAAAACGAAAAATTTCTAATTTTTATTGAAAAACATATTTATAATAATTCTATGCAACTAAATCCGGCATAGAACGATTGCTCCTTCATTGCTCCTTATTGCTCCATCATAATTTTAATGATTTATTGCATTTTTATTGAAAAATTAACAAATTAATCATTTTACAAGTAACGCCGCCGCCGCCACTATCGGCCGCCTATTGTAACTATGGCTCGGCAGCCATTGGCGGAAATATTCCAACGTAATATAATAGCTCTATTGTTCATAACTAATATATCTCAAAGAGTTTAGTCAACATTTCCTATTGATTTTCGGTAGAATAACTATTTCTCGCTTCGCTCTATTGGGATTTTTAATCGCTCTATTCGTCGCTGCTTTTCTGTAAAAGCTGCAAGTTGATTGGCTTAAACCAAAACTCGAACGCAGTTCTAGCAATGTGGACACAAGGCTTAAGTGCCCATCTACAATAGGTGTTTTAAGCCCTAAGCCCTAAGAAATTGACCAATCACAGTCAATTTATTCTCTTCAAATTCAATTGTGATTGAACAATTTCTTAAGGTTTAGGGCTTAAAACACCTATTGTAGATGGGCACTAAGGCTGAGTTTCCACTGAGCGCGTCACGCATCGCGTAAAGTTGGATTTTCACGAGCCGCTGAAACCGACCGTTCGAGATTCGTATGTATTTGACCGGAAATGAATATCCGGGAAAGAATCTACCATATGAAATCGTTTGTATTTCGTATGAAGACTTTTGAAGTGCAATTGAAAAGGTTTGTGAGTCATTCGTTTAATTGTAATTAATTAATTATTTTTACACCATGCATTTAGCCGAAATAGATAAATTAATAAAAGTTTTTATACGGAATCGTTTGTATTTTGTATGAAGAGTTATGAAGTGTGATTAAAAAGGTTTGTGAGTCACCCAGATAATTTTAATTAAATATTTATAAACTCGGTAATTAGCCGAAATATAGATTTTTAGTTATTCATGTTAAAAGAAGAAGGCGCTAGTGTTCCCGAAGGTCCGTCTGCAATCAGAATTAATATGAACGTTTTAAAAATTATTTTATACTGAAATAAATAAATATATATACAGGCTAATAATAAGCCTGTAGCTATAAGCGATAGTTGCTAATTAAGTTTGTAAAGATGTACCAGCTGTGCAGGGTGAAGAGCAGGTTATCTCAAACGCCCTGCCACAACCCAATTAAAAGAGAATCAAATGTCATTACCGCTGAGAAGTACTTCTTGCCATTTAAGTTAGCATGTCAGAGCAACCGCGGATTGTCCATTGCGTTCCACTTTGAATTTTTTTTACAGTCGTTTATTAGGATTGCCCTACTTTTAAATTGAACGCTTTTAAATATATTATTATTAAACTACCGATATCGATATATTATTAGTAATTTAAATATTAAAACTTGACAGAGTGACGTAAATTAATTCGCTCATAGCATTATAACAAAGTATTATGCGTTCAAATTCTCGAAAGCTAATAGCTTCTTTACTATGCTCTCTCTTTATGTCGATTGATTCAGATAAAAATCTCCGAAGTCTTTCTTTCTCTCGCGATATTCCAAGAGTAAAACTGTACAAAAGCTCTACGAAAGTGGCGATATTTTTCACGGATCTGGTTCGAGTCTCGGCTCTTGAGGAAGGTGCGCTTGTATCAATTCTCTATAAGTTCTGTATTGTTTACACATAAATTATAGAATATCTAAACGTTTCTTTTTTTTCGATGTCCTGTGAAATTGTACAATAGAGTTACAAATAAAGATAAGCCACACTTTACGTATAATTTGATTCAGTCTTTGCTAATGTTACATAATAACGTGCGAAAGAACTAACAGTTAGACTATTTAAGAGGCTATTTAAGAATTTTAATTAATAGCGTTTTCGACTGGGCCGGGTTTGCTCGCTCCGAGAGCGATTAATGACGTCACTTCGGTAAATCGACCAATGTTATTGCTCCGATCCCGGCATCCCGATCGCACTTAACTCGCACGCATAATCTGAAAAATATTATTATTAAACGGTTAACATCTTACATTTACTTATACATTACATACAAAGATGATATTTATATATAAACAGTACCTATCTAAGTGAGCTAATGTCGACGACATCTGATTAAATATGCGATATAAGGAGATCGCTTTTGATAATCCTCTCAAAGTGATTTGAAGAGCTTTCTACATCCATCGTCATTAAATAGACGCACGCAACGTAGTTTCATGAAGATGAGCTAGTTAGACTTAGCTAACTAAGACTTAGCTCAGCTTCAGTTTTGCCGTTTGCTATGACAGAATCCTCCTGCTAATGTTCCCCATCAAGCCTCACGTTCTCTTCCTCCGCTTGAGTCTCCATTCGCGCGAAGATCACGCGTTGATCATCTGCGTGAGAGTCGCACAGGCTGTTGTTTGATTCACCAGGTTGCGCGACGACAGTAAACGTTGTAAACAGTACGAATTGTTAACAATACCGTACCCTCGTATACCTCCTGCTGGGTTGTCATTACAGTCAGTAGAGCTTTAATAATCTGCAGCTGCACACTCTCATCGGTTTGTGGACCGGTGAAGCAACCGCAAATGGTCTCGACAATGTCACAATCAGCAGCTTGTTAGAGTTGTTAGGCACCGTTGAATCAGGCACATTGCCAGTGAGATGGCTATATGCGATTAACTTCTGCAGGCAGTCCAGTGCTGTGTCACCACAATCCGTAGTGACTAGCTCTGACATGCTGACTCAAATGGCAAGAAGTATTTCTCAGCGGTAATGACATTGAGTCGCTCTTAATTGGGCTGTGGCCCAATTAAGGGCGTTTGAGATAACCTCTTCACCCTGCACAGCTGGTGTACATCTTTGATCTCGTTATGGAGGTCCTCTGCAAGATGGAAAATGAGTGGAAATATGAGTGACAAACTTAATTAGCAACTATCGCTTATAGCTACAGGCTCATTAGCCTGTATATTTATTTATTTCAGTAGAAAAAAATTTTTAAAACGTTCATATTAATTCTGATTGCAGACAAACCTTCGGGAACACTAGCGCCTTCTTCTTTTAACATAAATAATTAAAAATCTATATTTCGGCTAATTACCGAGTTTATAAATATTTAATTAAAGTTATCTGGGTGACTCACAAACCTTTTTAATCACACTTCATAACTCTTCATACAAAATACAAACGATTCCGTATAAAAACTTTTATTAATTTATCTATTTCGGCTAAATGCATGGTGTAAAAATAATTAATTAATTACAATTAAACGAATGACTCACAAACCTTTTCAATTGCACTTCAAAAGTTTTCATACGAAATACAAACGATTTCATATAATAGATTCTTTCCCGGACATTCATTTCCGGTCAAATACATACGAATCCGTTCGAGCGACAAAACGGATCACGTGACGACGTTTGTACCATACAAACGATACAAACGTCGTCACGTGATCCGTTTTGTCGCTCGAACGGTCGGTTTCAGCGGCTCGTGAAAATCCAGCTTTATCCGTCGCGACCAATCAAAACATCTTATTTTATTACATTATTTGTAATTGGATGTTTAGATTGGTTAAGCCCCTTGCACAATGCCAGACAACAGGCAATAGAAACAGGAAATAACCAAAAAATCGTTAATTACAACCTAAAAAGTTTGAATGCTATGATTGGTTGGCAACAGGCAATAGGCACAAAATTTCCAACGTGACGGAAACTCTGTGTCTATTGCCTGTGTCACTGTTTATTCTGCATTTATACATGATTTCTGATTTCTATTCCCTATTCCTATTGCCTGTTGCCTGGCATTGTGCAAGGGGCTTTAACGACAGATGACGCGACGCGTGACGCGTACAGTGGAAACTCAGCCTAACGTCAATAAGGGCTCATGCACAATGCTGACAGGTGGGCAATTAAGGAACAATCGTTTTATGTTGGATATACTTGCAGAAGACTGTGAGAATGTAACATTACCGCACTGTTTTGACTCGTGTATGGAATGGGCCATCCGTCGCACAGATGACGCGCGCGCAATAATGGGCCACTTTCCACGCACTTTGTAATATAAAATAGGGTGTGTAACACGTGTGGGATGAGAATTGGACACGAGTGCGGGTGATCGCACTCGCCTTCGGCTCGTGCGTCCACTCCGCACTCGTGTCCAATTCTCAACTTCCCGCACTTGTTACACAAATAACTATTACCGCACTGTTTTGACTCGTGTATGGAATTGGCTATTTGTCACACAGATGGCGCGCGCGTAATGGGCCACTTTCCACGCACGTGTGATATAAATGTATTTTTCCAAGTAAATAAACAATTTCTTTGCTAAAATATCATACAAAATTAATTATACGAATGGAGCGATTGAAAATCCCAATAGAGCGAAGCGAGAAATAGTTATTCTACCGAAAATAAATAGGAAATGTTGACTAAACTCTTTGAGATATAGTTATGAACAATAGAGATATTATATTACGTTTGAATATTTCCGCCAATGGCTGCCGAGCCATAGTTACAATAGGCGGCCGATAGTGATGGCGGCGGCGTTACTTGTGAAATGATTAATTTGTTAATTTTTCAATAAAAATGCAATAAATCATTAAAATTATGATGGAGCAATAAGGAGCAATGAAGGAGCAATCGTTCTATGCCGGATTTAGTTGCATAGAGTTATTATAAATATGTTTTTCAATAAAAATTAGAAATTTTTCGTTTTTATTAAATATCTCAAAAAATAATAATTTTAAAAGGGGAGCAATTGTTGATTCTGAGGGAGCAATTAGGGAGCAATCGTTTGAGCTATAGTTCATTAAAAAATATAAACTTGCAGCGCCAACTTATTTCCGGTGCCCTGCAGCCATATGCGCATGCTTAGTGGCCGCACGCGCATGCAGCAGATCACGTGACAACTGTTTGGTTGGTAATTTGAAATGATATTCTTTTGTTTTATCATAAGTTATCGTACCAAAATGCAGCTGCACGAGTTTTTGGCAGTGACTCACGATAAAGACAAATTAATGAATTATTTAATAGAACATAATGTGATAAGCAACGAAATATATTGTCCGAAGTGCAATAATAAATTAAAGTTAAACAGAGATAATTTCTCATTTCGTTGTCGGAAAGTATTATATGAGAAAAATAAACATAAAAGATATGTGAAGAAACAATGCACATTTAAAGGAAGTGTTAGATTTGATACATGGTTCAGCAAATCTAACTTAAGCCTGGAAACAATATGCAGGATGACTGCATATTTTATTATGTTAGGACCTCCGAGACAAATGTTTTTGTGCACAGAATTGCAACTTACTCGGCACTCGGTTGTTGACTGGATTTCTTTTTGCCGAGAAGTAAGTATAATTTAATATACTTAATACAATGAATATATGTTAAATAGATATATATTTATAGAATTTGTTATGTTAAATGTAATAGGTTTGCATATATTGGGCCGAAAAGAATTCAGCGAAACTTGGAGGGCCCAATATAATCGTCGAAATAGACGAAGCAAAAATCGGCAAAAGGAAATACAATCGTGGCCGAATAATCGAGGGAAAGTGGATCTTCGGTGGATACGAACGTGGCACAAAAAAAAATTTTTATTGTGCCAGTGCAAGACTGCACGGAAAAAAACTATGCTTGAGCTGATCAAGGAGTGGATTCTACCTGAGACGACGATAATGTCGGATTGTTGGAAGTCGTACAACTGTTTAAACAGTGAAGGCTTCCAACATCTAACAGTAAATCACTCGATGAATTTCGTCGACCCAGATACCGGTAATTACATTGCAAATATATAAAGAGCAACATATACTACGTTTACACGAGCGTTACTTTTGTAGTAACTTACGATTTATCACTCGTTTACGCGGAGTAAATTATCGTAAGTTACTACAAAATCCCGTTTACGCAAAGGAAAATCCCGTTTACGCGAAGGAATTATCGTAAGATACTACAGAAGTAACGCTCGCGTAAACGTAGTAATATGCATTCGAAATACACAACACTAAACTTAGCATTACTAATTTCTATTTGTTTGTCTATTCAGAAGCCCACACTCAGCATATTGAACGTGTTTGGAGAGAAGTAAAGGCTAATATCCCACGGTATGGAACGCGTTCTTCGCATTTAGTGGGATATTTAGCTGAATATCTCTTCAAACGCGTTCATGCTTATGAAGATCGCTTAAGCAGTTTTTTCTGTGCAATTGCGGAATTGTATCCACCGAAGACTGTGGACGATGAAGCAGATGTCTCGGAGGCTACATAATTTCAAGTTTAAGTTAGATCTGCTAAACCATGTATTAAATCTAACACTTCCTTTCAATGTGCATTGTTTCTTCACATAATTTTTATGTTTATTTTTCTCATATAATACTTTTCGACAACAAAATGAGAAATTATTTTTGTTTAATTTTAATTTATTATTGTACTTTGGATAATGTATTTTGTTACTTATCACATTATGTTCTATTAAATAATTTATTAATTTGTCTATCATAAGTTATGTTAATACATATTATTGCATCCCTATTCGTCAATATATCCTATGGGGACGGCGCATGCCACTCTTAGCCGCCAGGGGCTAAGCCGCCAGCGAAATTGGAGACACACCGAGCTGTCACCGAGTACCAAGCATATCGTTAACGAGAAAATCTGTGTACATAAACGTGAATATTTCGGAATTTTTTAACATGCCGGAAATGTGTGTGGCATATGGATGTAAAAATAAGGGAGGGCATTGGTTCCCGAGGGACAAGTAGAATGACAAAATGATGAAAAATAAACGGTGGATCATCACTGCTATAAAACGCAAGGATTTATGTCCGAATACAAATTCGCGACTAAACATATGTTTCATTATATGTCTATTAATTTTATTGTAAACTCACTACTTTCAAAACCGGTGGTAATATAATCCTCAGGTCTAAAGTGGTTTGTGTGTGTGTGTGTGTGTGTGTGCACAGCAAATTTGTATTTAGACATAAATCGCGTTTTATAGCAGTGATCCACCGTTTTTTCATCATCTTGTCTCTCGTGAACCGATGCCCTCCCTTATTTTTACATCCATATGCCACACACATTCCCGCGGCATGTTAAAAAATTTTCCAAACCTCTCTACTCATTAAACGTAAACATTATGACAAGTCTCCATTTTTGGTGCTGCTCTCTGCGCTGAGCTTGTCATCTTGCCGTCCCCATTAATATATCAAAGTACATGCGTGGGCAGAGGGGCT
>NW_027270214.1:0-10799 GCF_030848805.1 Temnothorax longispinosus | reverse complement strand
TATATATGTTTTATTATGTATTATATTATTATTATTATATGTATATAATGTCTAATTTAATTTATTTCGACAAAATGACTGCGGTTTTCAGTAGAAACAAAGGAAAAATATGTGTATATATTATTTATTATTATATTACATATATGTATATGTAATGAAAATGTATGTATAAATAATATGTGACGATAATGCAAAGAACTATATTGTCGCAACTCCAAATTTAAAAAAATAAATTAAAAGAAAACAAATTAGATAATTGAACGAATCACAGCAGCAGCCTCATTGTTGCGGATTACGAGCAATAGTTATTTTCAAGCTATAATCGATTATAAAAACGTTCAAGAAAAATACAGAGAGCGATGTCAAGCTGATAATGTATTTTATATATACATATATGTCATATCTGTTTGTGCTATTGCTTTCTGGACAGCTCTGGATTACTTTCAAAGTTTAATATGATCAACGATCGACCCGCGGCCGGACAGAGCTCCAGGCGATCATCAAATTCGCCAAGTAATCATCATGGTGCCAAAAATGATTCATCATGATGACTGCCGTGCGAACAATCGGCCTAAGATTTCACAACATTGTAGACTTGGTAATATTAGTTCTATTTATACTAATTTTTTTTAGTTTTATTTATACTTTGAAAAACATATGATACATATACACCTGTATATATCCCTCCTTTTCTTACTCATGTCACACGTAGCAGTGCCCAGTTGCTACATGTGGAAGAAAATCGACAGTTTAACGTTTTCCTTCTGTAAAAGATGAAATATTAAAATTCCAACTGTGGTCATATTGACTCGAACCCGAGTCTTTGCGGTTATACGAGTGTGACACCTTTGCCATTAGACCACACTGCGCTCTAAAAAATAAAAGAAAAGCTACACCACCCGATCATGTTAGCAGAACATAAAACTATATAAAGCGATTATATTGTTTTGTCAAGCTGATAATGTATTTGACAAATCCCCGAAGTGCCCCAACACGTAAAAAGAAGGAATGTATTGTCCGATCATATGTTATAGCGGACACTCTAAAAGTCTAAAACAATGTAATGCAATTATATCCGCTATAACATATGTGAGCGGACGATACTTCCTTTCTTTTTACGTGATGGGGCACTTCGGGCATTTGTGACTTTCGTGTTCGAAATTTTTTTCTCCAAATACAAAGAGATTCAACGTGGCAAGATACTCTCGGTGGGTTGCCATCACTGTCCGAGAGGACACTGACGATCGAATAAAAACCAATAACTTTTGGTCGAATTTGATCTGCGGCTCACTAGCCCAGCGCATTTTTTTACGTTACAATCGCCACACAGTGGTGGTATGAGCGATGTTAATGCAAGAAAATAGTGACTGTTAATATAGTCATTCAATCAGAGAGAATTAATATCGTTACTTTTATTGACATCGGCATTTTTTAATATTTCCTGTTTCAGAGTCACAAAGCTGCCTCCTCCGATAATTCTAATTTATAAATTAATTAGTACTAGCCACAAACGTATTTATATTATCTCGATTAACTAATTAATTGACATAATCGCAATTGCATTTTTTTCAGATTCTTCTGTTATGCAATTGTAGGGTTCAAATAAGAAATAAAATCTTATGCACGAACGGCTGTGAAACTGTCGTCGACACGGGCGCCTCCTTGATATTTGGACCACTGTCGGATATCGCAGTTATTTGGAGAGAGATCGGTGTTATTAATAATACGATATAAGTAATTAGATTATTTCTTTCGGCAATGGCAGCTTTCAACTACCGCGTAAATGAATTATTGAACTAAATTAATAAATGTTTGATATATTACGGATCATTAATATGGATACTAACATTAATCTTCGTTTAAAGGTGAACTGCGATGAGATTTCTCAATTTCACGATATCAATTTCGTCCTAGGCGGTAAGACATTCAGACTCAATGGTGAAGATTACATTTCGAAGGTAAAGAATATTATTACATAAAGGTATAAATTGCTTTAGAATAGAAATATCATGCCATATTTAATGTCTCATAACTCAGCCATGAACGCGGGATACCAGGCGTTTGCGTTCTCGCCTTCGAATCTGTTACTCAGTTTAATAGTATAAAGTGGATTTTGGGCGCTGTATTTATTGGCCGATACTATACAGAGTTTGACATGGGGAACAAACGAGTGGGATTCGCCACTGCAAAATAAATCTTGATTGCTTTCTCATGAAGTTATCATTAAGTATTGGAAAATATAAATGACATTAATCAATAAATAAGTTAAAGTTTTTTAGAATATCGACTCGCATGTCCTTATTGGCCTGTAATTTTTATTTGTTATTATTTATGTGTTATGTTGTTAAATAAATACGTACGTGAAAATTGGAACAAAGATATTTCTACCAACGATTTGGTACATCTTGTTCTTTCAGCAATTATCGAATTATTATAAGATATTGTGAGTACAACCAAGTCTATTAAAATAAAGTATATATATTTTTCACATTGTATATTGATTTTATATATCGACTCTTCAATTTTATTTTAACGTAGTATTTCGAAAAATATTGTTTTATATGTTATAAATTTTCTGCTTACATACAAGTACAAAATATCGTATAACATTCTGCCTGTATAAGTGACCGCATTTATAATTAATATGCAATTTTCTATATTCCTTATGCTCACACAAATATATACACATAAATCTCTTGTTCATTAATAATAATAATATAAAATTGTGAACTCATTGATGCTAAGTTGTCGATACCAACATTATTATGTATCACTATACGTATTGTAATTATTTGTTATAATATCGAGAAAACTGATTTAGATATCTCACTGTCATTAATATTATAAATTTTGATTTTGAAAATACGTTATTTTTAAAAACCTGCTTAGTGTACTTAAGTACTGCTCGTGTTAAATAAAATACGATACACAAAAAGAGATGGTAACCCACACAGCACAGGATATCCTGAGGGACATTTGGACATTTGTGCATTCGCTGGATATCCACCGGTTATTGAGATATCCCAAATGTCTGTAGGACATCCCTCAGATAAAGTGTGCTGTTTGGGAATCGACTGATTTTGATACACGTATAACAATGATAAGATTTTCTGGCAATAAACGTTTGCAAAAATTTTATATGATTACAAGTCAATATCTCTACAATGTTAGAAGAAAGTATCATACTATATAAATAATAATAGCTAAATATCTTATGTGTTATGCAATTTTGCGCTGCATTTGATTATATTTTTGCAAAAGTTAATCTGTAAAAGATAGGCTATATGTTAATAAAATTCTGTCAAATTTTTAATTTGACAAATTCTTTATGTTGATAAATTCCTAAATTTGACAAAATTCTTTGTGTTGATAAAATTCTTGAAAATTGGCAAAAATCTTTATGTTGATAAAATTCTTATAAGTTAAAAAATATTTTAGAAGTTAAACCAAATTCTGTATGTTGATAAAATTATCAAAAATTGAAAAATTATTGGAAGTTGGCAAAATTTTTTATGTTGATAAAATTCTTGAAAGTTGACAAAGTTCTTTGTAGCTTTCTTCTGAAAAAGTTCTGGGTTAGAATTTTTGTTGGTTCAATGTAAGGATATGTATGAATAAGCGGAAGTAAGAAGGGGTATGCTTAATTATAAGACAAGTGCTTTTTTTTAATTAATACATGTTTTATTATATTTTTAAAAGTTACAAAATTTCATAAGTTGTAAACGCATATATACATATACACATACACAGATCTGTTGCTTATTAACATCAGTTATATAAACTTTTGCAAAAATAAACAGCAATAAAGTTTCGACTTAGGTGCTAAAGGTATAATGGTTCCCAATAGTTCTAGCTAATTTTATTAACCTGTAGAGGACGGGAAGCCTATTTTTAGGCTCCACGGAAATCGCTTATTTTCTGTAGTATAACACTTTAACACATATATTGAAATTATAAATAAAAATCATAAAACGTTATGAAAAAACTTGCCCGTCCTCTAAAAGGTTAATAATAGGAAATATAAAAAGATAACGTATCATTAAATTATAAAGTCATTATGTTGCAAAAGGATAAAGGAAGCCTGTAAATGAAGAAGAAAATATCTTGTTCTACAATTTTCTGAATATTTTTTTATAATATATATATTTGTTAAAATTCAAATCCACACGCTTGATAAACAAACACCAATTTTGCCTTGTTAACAAGCCGTAAATGTTTGTTTAAAGGTGGACTGCAACGAGATTTCTAATTTGCCCGATATCAAGTTCGTCATACTTAGGTGATAAGACGTTTCCACTCACTGGTCAAGATTATGTCTTGAAGGTAAAGAATATTATTACATATAGGTTTAAATTGTTTTTAGAATAGAAATATTATGCCATATTTAATGTCTCATAGATGACACAAGACGAGATAGATATTTGCGTGCCTGCCTTGGACGCATGGGAGAAGGATAGTGAACTTCATGGTATATAAAGTGGAATTTGAGCGATGTATTTATTGGTCGGTACTACACCGTATTTGACATGGAGAACGACCGAGTGGGATTCGCCCATACAAAAAATTAATTCTTGATTGCCTTCTCATGAAGTTATTATTAAATATTAAGAAATCTAAATGACATTACTAAACACATAAGTCATAGCTTTTTTAGAATATCGACTGACATATGGTCTGTAATTTTATTTGGACTATTTATATGGTATATTTTTAAATTAATACGTATGTAAGAATTAGAAGAAAGATATGCGATACGTATTCTACCAACGATTTGGTACATCCTGTTTTTTTGGCAACTATCGAATTGTTAGATATTGTGAATACAACTTGTATATAATATGTCTATTAAAATGAAGTATATATTTTTTACACTGAATAATGATTTCATAATCGCCCTTTCAATCTCATCTTAATATGTAGTATCCCAAAAAATATTATCTCGTTTAATCTTATAAATTTTCTGCTTGGATACGAGTACAAGATATCATATAATATTCTGCTTATATGTTTAAGAGTATGACATACCGCATTTGTAATCACATTATAACTTTTTACATTTCTTATGCTTACACAAACGTATATTGTACGCATAAATCTTTTGCTTATTAATAAACATTATCTAAAATTTTCGACACATAGATACCAAATTCTCGATACGAAAATTATCATGTCGTATATATTCTAATGAATAAAGTGTTATAATATTGCAAAACTGGTTTAGGTATCTCACTATCGTTAATATTATAAACTAATATTTTGAAATTGTTATTTTTAGAAACTTGCATATTGTGTTGACTACTGCTAGTGTTAAATAAAACATGATACACAAAGAAAGATTATCGAGTAATTTTGATACATGATGTGTAACAACGATAAAATTTTCTTGCAATACACGTTTGCAAAAATTTTATATAATTACAAGCCGACGTCTCTACAATATTAAGAGAAAATATAATATATAAATAATAGTAGCTAAACATCTTGTGTTATGCAATGTATGCAACATTGTATTATATTTTTGCAAGAAATCTGTAAAAGAAAGGCTTCAAGTAAATCCTACGTAAAATTGATTTTTTAATTCCAAGCTAATATTTTCGAAATTTTACGTTTAGTCCAGCTTTTTGTTATTTATACTCCTTTTGATCATCCCAAAATTTGACGAGATCGACCAACTACTATTTGCAATATGAAGACTATAGTGGCGCAAGTGTATCCAGATTAAATTAGTGAAAAGAGCTATTGGATTATTAGAGGCGTTAGAATTTTTAAAACTCTTTGTTCGCTTTACCGCCCTCCTCCTCTTTGTTATTATATTAGACACAAAGGACGTACACGCGCGTCTGTATATGAACAGCGACGGGAACGCTAAGTTTAATTATACACTTTGTTTGTTGTGTGTACCGGTTGTGGACTGTGTGTGTGTGTGTGTGTGTGAGATTCGGAGTTATAACGCTTCTAAAACCTTCTTGATTTTTGTAGCTTTAGTCGTCGAAATATTCGGGAAATATATATCGACTCTCTGTTGCAATCGTGGTAATCAACTTCGTGTTAATCGACGCGGAGTTGCATAAATGAGTACATACTATGTACAAACACTCCTCATTTATATCGACACGATAAATACCGTATAGAGATCGCGTTTCCAACTTCTTCTCATCGCAGAATTCGCGATCTGTTAAATACTTGAAATACTTCAATAAATACAACAATTGTACCAAATCAATTTCAAATACAATAATTGTACCAAATCTGTATAAAGAAAAATGCATTTTGAAAGTTGGATAAAGTGAGCAGACTAATTATAAGAGAGATGCTTCGAGGATCCCTTCGAAGATCTTAAAAAAGATTAGCGTTATAAAAAGAGAAATTTGCTTTTAAAATACCTAAACTACATTTTAATGCGTCAATTCATAAATGCAGGTAGCACTTATTTCTCAATACCAAAATGTTGTGGCTTTAATATAGTTTTTAAATAAAAAGTGCTTCAAAATGACCAATTAAAATATCCGAAACTTATATTTATTTTGAATGATATTTGTACATTCGCGTTTATATGCGTATAAATAATGAAATTTTTCTTATGTTTTTTCAAGGATTCCGTTATACAGGACATACACCGTTGGAAAATCTTCGACGGGCAATAATATGATACAACTTTGTTTGGCTACAAAAACTCTACCTCTGATTAATTATAAGAATATCCAGTACTATGGTGCTATTACAATTGGAACTCCGCCGCAAAATTTTAAAATAGTTCGACACTGGTTCCTCAAATCTCTGGGTTATACCATTCAAAAACTGTAACGTTAGCCAACCTGCTTGAGTATATCATAATATCGCTATCTTTTCGATATTCTATTTATATGTTTATTTGTATTAAAAAATATTATTGTTTCAAGTATTAAAATAATTCTAATTATTTTTTTCTCGTTTAATGATTGATATCAAGTAAATATATAAGATAGGAATAATGCTGTAGAATTTTTAATTTATATTTTAAGTAAAGTTATAAAATGTTTAAAGCAACAGTTTCAAAGATTAAAATCAGTGGCAAGGTAAATATTATGTAGCTAAGTTCTACAATTATATATTTTCTTATTTATATGATTTATCGCACTTAATTTAAAGATACAAGTAATTTTCGACACAAAACAGCTCACGTTTTAAAGCAAATAATATAAACCCGAACACATTTGATGATTTAAGGAGTTAGGCCACCTTGGACAGGTGAAAATCACTGTCATTTTCGGACATGTTTTTGAAGACATAACAAAAAAAAATACAAAATTAAAAATAAGGCATTTATTAAGCAAATCTTTAAGGAAAAAAATATTTGTTTTTAAATTTTTTAAATAAAATGGCGGCAGCTGAGATACTGGAAGCCTTTTTAAAACTGGCGCTCTCAACGTTGTTCAGTCTCACGGCTACAGCCGAGTTACATTAGACCTAAAACAAAGAACTTTTATTTTTATTATCTAGATACTAGAAACTGAAGAAGTACGTATATGGATATTTAGAAATATTTATTTTTGTGGAAATAATAAATTTTTGAAAAAAAAATTCATTTTGTTGCCTAAAAGTTTCGTGCAAAAGTATAAAAATATACAACCCATATAGAAATCTCTCGGACGTGATCGGCGGTGAACTGATATTGGGTGGTTCCGATTCCGCTCATTACGACGGCGACTTTATGTATGTTAATGTTACCCGCAGAGTATACTGGCAATTTACTATAGATAAATGCGTAGTTTTTTCTAAATTACATGTACGTCCACGGTTCATATGCCAGCTAATTAGTAATGCTATCGCACTGTAAGGTTCATGCTAAAAGTGCGTGGTGAACGGTGTGCCAGGCAAAATGTAGGTATTCACGAATAATAAGTAACAAATGCAGTATTCGAGATTGCTGATCGCGAATGAATTTTGCCCGTCTACCGGATGCCGAAGAGATAAACATACTCTTGCGCGCACGGCATGAGATGCTAACGATGGAAAACAATGAGAAAAAGAACAAACGCAAGCGGATAAGCAAGTTGTTCATGTGTGTATGTTTGTAAATAGATATTTGTGAGTGCCGCCGTCTTGAGGGCGGCCTACCGTTGTCGAGTTCGCGGTAGATCGGCCCGCCCTAATTTTTGCTACCACAGATCTTGTCCAGAATCGGGTGAGAGATTAACAAATAGGAAAAAAGAGGGATATGAGAAGATGTAACGAATCAATACATAACGAAATGTCCGTTGAATTTAGTTCCGAAAGAAAAATATGCTCTCCGCGCTTTCTTTGAGAATGGCCCGTTCGTGCATTCACGTTACTCTCTCAGACGAGTTTTTCGATCTGTCCCCGTTCTTACGATCGCTTCTCGATTATCGAATCGTGCCGAGAAAAATTCTGAACGCGTCACGGTAGCTTCGTTATTTCGAGTTTTACAGTTTTTCAGTGATTTGATTCGCCTCATGTCTCAAACGCATCTCTTCCCCCGCATTCAATTAACGAATCAACAACGAGTGGATTGCAGCGGGAAAGTACGTACTCACTAATCGTCCCGAGTTTCATTTTCTCGATAAAATGCCGAATTTGACGAAACGAACTTGCGAAATCCGAATTCAGGAATCAAAGGGATTTTTATCAAATATAAGATCGAAACACAATCGCGTAGTTTTAATACATATCTCCGAAATCTAAATTTAATTCTCTCAAGTGATTAACGAACGTACCCAGCCGGAGGATAATCGACAACATTCTCCGTAACTGTATAGGACCAATTATCATTCGTTTAATTTACAAAATTGCGTTGTTGTCTCGTTGCTGATGTGTCCTGTTAGCAACATCAGGAAAGATAACGAAGAGAAAACGCAGGCGGATTGGCGGAATCACGACGGCCCATAGTCACTAAGCGCGGTCCAATGGTTCACAGGATACTATTTTATATTTTGCGAGTGCTAAAGGATAAAGAGAAGAGACTAAAAGTTAAAGTAAAAAAAAAAAAGAAAAAGAAGTCTATTAAGGAGCTTCAAGAATATTTTCGAGACACATTTATAGCAGATACATATATCAGGCCCATTTTCCCGCCAGGCCGACCGCTCTAAAAAAAAGAAAAAAGAAAGAACGCAAATTTGACGAGACACCAAGTCGAAATTCGGCATGATTTTCAAGAAAATGAAAAACGGTGGAATTTTTATTTACGAGCACATGCAAAGAATATGTTTTTATGACGTGCGGAAAAGATTGTCGGTTTATGTTAGATAATTATCGGTTTTTAGATAAATTTTCCTTTTTATAACGTTCTTCACGATGATTTCGGATTGATGTATGTTCCTGTATGACTTCCAAAGATAAGCAAAAAGTGCTGTCGCTCCGTAGGGCGCCCGCGCCGCAGCGCAAATTTCGATCGGAAAGCATTCGCCACTTGCGTGGGAGGTGGAAAGCGGAGACGTGCGCGTCACACACACGTACTGAAGAAATGTATACATTATTCCTACTTTCATCGCGAAGCTGGGGTTTTTCGATCGGGCAGAACACGGTCGCGCAGAGACAGATATCGCCCTCGTATCTGTAAAGAACCTTAATAAAGAGAGCTTAATTAGCGCCGTTTGATTTTGGTCTTCTTAGCCCCTACCCCCCACACACCCTCCCCCCTATCACACACCACACTCCTTGTAAAATATTTATACATATATATGTATATATACATACAACACACAGTACATTCCGTGTATATACATATACATACACATATATATGTTAAAGAGATGAGAGGTATACACAAACGCAATTTTAATTACGATTATATCATATATATTATTACATTATTGATAATTATTACATTGATGATTATACGCGATAATTATTTTCCTATATTCGTATGGGACGTATTGTGTACTATCCAATTCTTCGAATACAAATGGACGTTTTACCACTGCGAAACTTCCCTGTCCGTCGCGATTGTGCCAAAAAAAAGAAGAGGGTGAAATATTGCGCGCGACGCAAGTTCGCATCTTCGGATAGCCACGACATCGGTTGATTTTAAAGCTAGACCTCGCAGATTGACCGTATTATTCCTTGCATACGCTCATCAAAGTCCTCCGATAATGTTCTCTATAATAATAGGTGGAGTTCCTTTGATCGTTTTTTTTTGTTCACGACGCTATTCTACGTGAAAAAGCTCGGTTTGAGACATCGCTGTCTGCGGAAACGGTTTTCACGGTCAGATAAACCATAAATGTAGAATAGTCGAGAAATTACATATATAATTTTATGTTAATATATTATTTATTAATTATAATAAAATTATTAAATTATTAATGTAATTAAATATAATAAATTATTAATATAGTAACAAAAGCTAATACAATAAATAAATCATTGGATTTATTGTATTTAACTTATTTAAAAGTTTAATTATATTAATATTTAATTACGTCATACGACATTGTAATTACGTGTTATATATATTATATATATAACATTGTACATTTTCTATTAGCGATTACTGAAATTGTATTCTTGTATTCCGTCGCGATAAATTTTAAATCGTCGGGTTCTTTCTTTTTTTCTCTTATCCGGGACGCGGTCTGAAACCGAGCTCGTGCGAATAGACCGAACCGACGACGCGGCGATGGTTGCGGACGCTATTTCGCGGACGGACGAGCGGACAGGGTGGTTTAACGGCGGAGCGTATTCCGAAGTTGGCGAAGCAATCGTATGCTGTTGGTTGGTACCGGAAACAATGTACAAGTAATCCGACTAATTGCGTCGACTAATGTGCGTTGGTAACGGCGACGCGACGCGACACGTATACC
>NW_027270213.1:0-10806 GCF_030848805.1 Temnothorax longispinosus | reverse complement strand
GTCTGCATGGTTGTCGAGTAATTAATTATTGAAGATAAACTTTCATCTTTCTCTTATACACGACATAGCAAAATTGTTACGACACCTGTAATGTAACTCTAAGCCTATTAAAATGACAAGAATTTAATGAGAATAGATGCAAATAATTCTTTACATATTTAGGAAAGACTTTTACGAAGACTGATAGTTATCAAGAAATTGTAAAAATAAAACAGCATTTTGCCACATTTTAACGTATTTTGATTTAAATTGTACAATCAATGATTTAAAACCTTAAGAAACAGCTAATTAAATGCATTCCACATATTTATTTGCTAAACTCATTAATTTCACGCGTCGAAGAATTTGATCATTTAAAGTTGGCAATCGTCCTCTCTCGCCGCTTGCCCCGCAGTGTGACGGCAACCAACCTCCTTAAGTTATATTTTCAAAACTTATTAGGAAAAATATTCGTTTTATATTACTAGTTAGAAGAGGATCATATATATATATTAATCGTTTTATATTATCGTATATATTAATCGTAATTAAAGATTTGCAATATCTAATCCAATAATTTTTAAAAACGATATCTGAATCCAAGAAAATTGTGTAACTCTACAGTATATGTACGTATAGTACACACAACATTTTCATGGCTTTGTTATTTCTAATATCATAATTGAAAACGATCTAGATGCATATTATAAATCCTTAAAAACATTATTATTGTTTATATAGAAATAAGTATATATATTACACTGGTCAACAAAATCTTATCGTTTTCAGATTGTTTTTAAGGGAATAGATATTTTTTACTAATTTGGTTCCGCTGAACAAGAATCTGGCCTTGAAAATACTAAATTGGCTGCGGTTTTTTAAATAAACGGAGTCAAAAGTGCCAAAAAACAGTTTTTGGTCATTTTTGAACATCTGTAGAAAAACAACGGAAGCACCGTATTTCTTAAGAAATAGAGTCAATTCATTATTTTTTAAAAAAATCTAACTCCTAGAGATATCATCTTTTCGAAAAAAATCTATCAGAATCAGTGGCCATTGGCCCGACAAAAAATCCGTGTTCTCCAGTGTTATATAAGTATTCTTATAAAATATGACCTCATTTTCGCATTTTATGAACTGATGGGTGATTTAATTTACTTCTCTTGTCGTTGAAGTTCTGACTGTAATTTCTATTTCGATTATATTATAAACTATTATATTATAGAGATAGGCTACGAGCTTTCGCGCAAGACTCTCGTCTGGTAAGGTAATAACGTAACATAACGTAAGTCAATGCACAAGAAACGTACAACGCCGTAATTGATACGTTTCTTGTGCGTTGATCCATGTTACGTTACGCTACCCCTTACAAAAAAGTATTACTAGCTGGTTAGTAATAAATACTTATTTTGTGTATTAATAATACTAAAATTAAGTATTTATTAGTACTTCAATCACTGTGATCCAAGTATTGCATAGTATTTTATTACTGGTCAGTAATTTATGAAAGTAGTATTTAATACAGGACGAGTATTGAATACTTAGTATTAAATTTCTGATGAGAAAGCATTTAATACTAGGTGAAAAATACTTGTGTTGAATTACTGATGAGTATTGCAATGTTAGTACTGAAGTACTGAACCAAGGATTCCATGTGTAATAAATCACTGGCCAGTATTTTAATATTAATACTCAAGTACTAAACTGAATATTCCATGTGAAATTAATCACTGACCAGTACTACAATTTATATAGAAACATTATAATGGGTAATTCCTGATAATATTAAGGAAAAGAGATAAAGTAAGGCACAAATACATTTTATATGAAGGTCTGTACTAATTCGTCGTGATAAAAGTGTACAAGTTTTGAAATAGTACTGAGGATATCATTTTAATATCCAATTCAAAATTTTATTACTCTTTTTAAACTGAATTTGTTTCTTAAGATGATTTTTGAAAAATTATATACTTGCGCTGGTTATGACACATGTAGACTATATATAACACTTACATCAAATTAAGAAGTAGTCTACCACGTAAGGCAGTTGGCTCACGATCCAGAGGTCCCGAGTTCGATCCCACTAAGGTAAGTGTGTTTTTCAAATACGAGAAAATATTTATAATTACAGACTGCATCTTAAGAAACAAATTTAGTTATAAAATAGTAATAAAATTTCGAAAAAAAAAATTTTTTTTTTATGCCGGGTAAATATCGGAAATCGAAATATCGGTGAGTAATTCAATACTAAGCACCAGTAGTTCTGTGTAGTATTAATCACTACCTATAATATTTATCACTACCAATATTTTCCCAGTATTTCCCAAATAAATATTGACAGTATTAAATCACTGAGATTTTAAGTATTTAGTCAGTAATACTTTTCTGTAAGGGACGTACGTTACAATACGAGAGTCTTTGTGCGGAGGCTTTAAGTTTTACTTGAATTTTCTCGCAGATTATACTACTTTTAGACCATCAAATTTTGAAATTATTTCTCGTTGGAGAGAGTAAGATTATTTTGATTCAGTTGTCACCGTTGAAGATCTGACTATTCAAAACAAAGCCTTGAAATGTCCAATGTATAATTATATATTAGTTATTATAACGTTAACTTACGTTAACGTACGCTTTGTCAACCGCATTGTACTGTCAAAGCCTGCTTTTACTTGTTACTTTTTAATATATTTATTTTTTATATAGCTTATAATATGCCCCATCGAATTGGTAAAGTCAACAATATCGAGAAATTCGATTCAGAATTTTTTAATATACCCGCAACAGAAGCTCATACAATGTGTCCTATGATTAGAATGTTACTCGAGCATACTTATGAAGCAATTATCGATGCGGGTGTAAACCCAGAGGAATTACGGGGAACAAGAACGAATGTTCTTACAGCAATTTCTTTGTCTGAGACTCAAGGGGATTTTTCCTGTAAATCTCAGGTATTTTTATTTAATTAATATATAAAATACATAATCAAAAGAAATTTATTTAAAGAAATGATAACTGTGTAAAATTCTTGTTTTAAAGATAAAGATCTGTTTCCTTACTGTATAAGAAGTATAGATAAACTATATACAATAAATTTTTAAGCAGTTTTAAAAATAAACTTTTAACTTATTATATTTGTACATTTTAATACTTTAAATATATTTAGAAATATGTATTGTGATTAGTTTGCTGGATCACCTATGACTGAATCCAACGTTTCTCTCATGGCAAACAAAATTTCTTACTGGCTCGGTGTTATTGGACAGTCGCATAATATTGATACTGCATGTAGTTCAAGTAACGTTGCTATAGTGAAAGCTTACGAGTTGATTCGGTCCGAAGAGTGCGACGCGGCCATTATCGCTTCCGCCAATTTATGCCTCCATCCTGGTGTACAATTTCAATTTTACAATCTAGGTATGTATTTATTATATCTTATTACTAGCTGGTTACCCGGGCTTCGCCCGGGAGTCGTTTTTCTTAAGGTTGTATGACTCGTAAGATCTCTGCCAAAAGTTTAAGAAACGTAACATAAAGCTAATTAACATATTTAAGAAGATATTCTTTACTGGAAAGTAATATTTATATTAATATTTTATTAAAATAACGGTTGCCTGTGTTTTTAAGAGCTATAGAGACATTTTTATGCATATTTTCTCGTATGCAAACTTTCATTTTTAATGATTTTTAGAAAGACTGTACCTGACTTGCAACTGACACAAACAAAAATCTGAAAGTGTGAAAATCTTTAAAAAGTAACAAAACATAGTAATTACTGTTTAAAAATACTAATGAAATTATATTACGTTATTTATTTACGTCATTTATTAATAAATTAAATACAATAGCTCTCATAAAAAAGTATTTTGATCGCGACAACGTCGCATTTTCTGTAAGTTGGTAGCATTGATCTCACTCGACATCAGCTGCGTGAACGCGAAGTGTGTGCTCTGAGCACGTGTAATATACAGACGCAACGTTTGAGGTTAGTTTTCGCTTGCGCTACGAAAATGCCAAAAGTAATACGTTACATGTGCCATGGAATTGTTACAATCATCTGGTGTGGTTTCGACTTGTGTCTTCAAATTACGTTTCCCAGTATTTGTCTGTGCTAACCGTTGATTGTACACTTTTTCAGTGACAACTTTTCCTTTCCACATGTAACGTTTTACTTTCGGCATTTTTGTAGCGCAAGCGAAAACTAACCTCAAACGATGCGTCTGTATATTACACGTGCTCAGAGCACACTTTCGATACACAGGAGGCTCTATTGGAAAAAGTAACGGACCTCTGTAGTATTTGTTATCCTTTACGGAGAGTGACGGAGAGAGAGGTTCTAATGTGACGTCATAGTGCGCTGTTGCCGGATCTCTGCAGTTACGAGTTCAGTGAGACCAAGCGAGACTGTTCTCTGTGTTTGGTTTTTATTCAATATTTCAGAAAATATCCTTGAAGTCATAATTTTTTTGGTTTTAATTTGTTTGTAAGATGTTTATTAATATTTCTGCAAAGTTTTAAAAGGATGCCATATTTTCTTTGATATTAATTTCTCAAATAAAGTTGAAAAAACAGTGAAACTTGATGAATTCCCATAAGAGCCCATGTTAAATTCAAATTGTTATAACTTTTGAACGGGCCTCGCAAACTTGTTAAAACTTGGCACAATGCTTTATTATTATAATACTCATCACCTGACAAAGTTTGAAGAATTTGGCATTTTTTCTTCTAAGGGGTCATACAACCTTAAAACGACAGTAAGTAAGATAGGCCGATTCTAAATGAGTTTGTGTGCGTGCGTGTGTGTGTGTGTGTGATAATCGTGCCCGAAAACGCGGTGCCCCCTCCACCGCGATGCCTGAAAACGCGATACTCCCCCGCGATCACTTCCCCCCCGACTCCCCCCCGCGAAATCTGATACTTGTGTGTAACCCGATACCCCGCGGCGCCCGAAAACGGGTCACGAGATCCTGTCGATTATCACACACACACACACACACGCACGCACACAAACTCATTTAGAATCGGCCTATCTTACCTACTACTTCATTTATGTTTCAATATCCTTATTGTGGACAAACATAAGGAGTGTTCATGGATTAAGGGGATCCTGCAGCCGTATGATTTATCGACATTATCGTTTTTCGATGGATCTTTTAATTGGCTTTATAGAATTGCAAAAATCTTTTACAGAATTAAAGTACGCACAAAAATCTAGGGTAACAAACGCGATTTTATATCAAAAACACCCAAAAATTAAAAATATTACTTATTTGGGCACATACGCATCTGTCACCTGACGACAATATTTGCTTAAAACAAAAATTCTGCAGTTTATACATACATAATGTTTATCATTTGCTCTTGGAAAAACATGTAGGAATAATATCGTGCAAGTAAAAGTAAGATTCAATGCGTACAAAAAAAGATCCATCGAAAAATTATTTTAGTGATGCAAATACGGATGAAGAATGACAAAAAGAGCAGCAACAGTAGTTGTTGGATCTTGCGAGAGATGGCGAGCAATCGAAAAAAGGACAGATGTCATTTCGTTAGACAAAGACAGATATAGAGAAAACAAAATTAGAAAGGTTGACATTATCGACATCGTGGAAGTTCGCCAGTCACTGCAGGATCGCCTTAAACATGTCGTAACCAATCTTTTTTCTACTCGGTCAATTATTTCCAGAAAAATTGGAAAAATTTCTGATACCGGTTTCTAAAAAGATCGGTAACAAAAAATTATACACTTTATAGCACTTCCCGGAAAATTCTACCCCTGTTTCATATACAATTCTTTGAGATTCGGTTAATTAATTCCCGAAAAATTGGAAAAATTTCGGTACCGGCTTCCAAAAAGATCAATAACGAAAAATTATACACCTTATATCACAAAATTCAATTATTTGAGATTCGGTCAATTAATTCCCGAAAAATTGGAAAAATTTCGGTACTGGCTTCCAAAAAGATCGGTAACGAAAAATTATACACCTTATATCACAAAATTCAATTATTTGAGATTCGATCAATTAATTCCCGAAAACTTTGAACAATTTCGGTAACGACTTCCAAAAAGATCGGTAACGAAAAATTATACACTTTATATCACTCCCCGGAAAATTCTACCCCTGTTTCATACATATTTCTTTGAGATTCAGTCAATTATTTCCCGAAAAAATAAAAAAATTTCGAATACCGATTCCCAAAAAGATCGGTAACGAAAAATTATACATTCTATAACACTCCCCGGAAAATTCTACCCCTACTTCATATATAATACTTTCAAACATTCTATTTTATATATATATGTTACGGGCAAAGTCAGCATGGTGTGCAGTGTCGGCATTGCCCGGGCAATGTCAGCATTGCACAACGCGACTGGGCAAAGTAGTTTATTAGCGGACATTGCCCGGTTTGATGTGGGAAAAGTTAACACTGCCCATCCAGCGATGGCAATGTCAGCAACGATTATCACATTGCGGACTTTGCTCGGTTCCAAGTGGGCAATGTCGACAATGCTAAATCTCCGTGGGCTAAGCTGCGCTAAATAAGGGTAATTCTTCAGTTTAGCTACCTCAGCACAGAAATCGATGCAATTAGGCTTAATCGACGCGTTTTTGCACGAAACGAACGAATCTGGCAGAAAAAAGTGTCGCTCTGCCCCGCGACGCGAGATATTAATCATTAAAGTTGACAGGAATCAAGTCGTCAATACCGACGACATGTAGCAACACTGAACGTGCCCTGCGGCCATATGCGCATGCTCAGTGGTCGCACGCGCATGTAAACTGCGCCAATTTTAAATGAATCAATCGTGCAGAATAACCAAGCATCTCGATTCACGCAATTAGGTCTCAAGCTGGGAGTTTCTTTAGTTTAATTATGCGTGGAAAGCACACACACACACACGCACACACACACACACACGGGGGTGCAAGGGGGGGCCTTCAGCACCCCTCCATGCATGTGCTTTTATAATTTCGCTTTACAACTTAGCATGTACTTTATGTTGTAAAGCGAGGTCCACGCTGCCTACCGACGGGGTGGGTGCGGGGGAGGGGGGCCGAAGGCCCCCCCTCGCACTCTCCGTGTGTGTGTGTGTGTGTGTGTGTGTGTGTGTGTGTGCTTCCCACGCATAATTAAACTAAAGAATCTCCCAGCGTGAGACCTAACTGCTTGAATCGAGATGCTTGGTTATTCCGCACGATTGATTCATTTAAGATTGGCGCAGTTTTACATGCGCGTGCGACCACTGAGCATGCGCATATAGCCGCAGGGCACGTTCAGTGTTGCTACATGTCGTCGGTTCAACTTTGACGATTAATATCTCGCGTCGCGGGGCAGAGCGACACTTTTTTCTGCCAGATTCGTTTGTTTCATGCAAAAACGCATCGATTAAGCCTAATTGCATCGATTTCTGTGCTGAGGTAGCTAAACTGAAGAATTACCCTTATTTAGCGCAGCTTAGCCCACGGAGATTTAGCATTGTCGACATTGCCCACTTGGAACCGAGCAAAGTCCGCAATGTGATAATCGTTGCTGACATTGCCATCGCTGGATGGGCAGTGTTAACTTTTCCCACATCAAACCGGGCAATGTCCGCTAATAAACTACTTTGCCCAGTCGCGTTGTGCAATGCTGACATTGCCCGGGCAATGCCGACACTGCACACCATGCTGACTTTGCCCGTAACATATAGATATACTAGCTGGTTACCCGGGCTTCGCCCCGAAGGACATATGTAGTAAAACACACAAAGTGTCTCTCTCTCTCTCTCTCTCTTTCTCTCTCTCTCTCTCTTTCTCTCTCTGGAAAATTTCGTAACCGATTTCCAAAAAGATACCGGTTCCCAAAAAGATCGATAACGAAAAACTATACAGTTTATAGCACTCCCCGGGAAATTCTACCCCTGTTTTATATACAATTCTTTAAAATTCGATCAATTATGTCTCGAAAAATTCGTCAAATTTCTGATACCAGTTTCCAAAAAGATCGGTAACGAAAAATTATATACTTTATAGCACTCCCCGGGAAATTCAACCCCTACTTTATGTACAATTCTTTGAGATTCGGTCATTTGGAACCGGTTTTCAAAAAGATTGGTAACAAAAAATAGTACACTTTATAGCACTCCCCGGGAAATTCTACCCCTACTTCATGTATAATTCTTTGAGATTCAATCAATTATTTCCCAAAAAATTGGAAAAATTAAAAAACCGGTTTCCAAACAGATCGGTAACAAAAACTTACACATCATGACGCTCCCCGTAAAATATTCTACCCTTACTTCATATACAATTCTTTGCGATTCGATCAATTAATTCCTGCGAAATTTGAAAAATTTCTGATACCGGCTTCCAAAATGATCGGTAACAAAAAATTATACATTTTATAGCATTCCCCGGAAAATTCTACCCCCGTTTCATATACAATCTTTGATATTCGGTCAATTATTTCCCGAAAAATTGAAAAAATTAGAAAAACCGGTTTCCAGAAAATCGATAACAAAAAATTATACACATCATGGCATTTCCCGGAAAATTCTACCCCTATTTCATATACTTTTGGTAAAAATTCGGTCCACTAACGAATGAGTAGTTCGTGGACAAACGGACGGACGGACGGACAAACAGACAGACAAACAGTCGGGTTTTATATAATAGTACTAGATTTTTCGCCCGCGCTTCGCGCGGACTCAAAATCTATTCCCCTTTCCCCAAACTCACTCATTAATTAAAAGCACCAATAGAACCCTATAAAACCCAATTTTCAATCCCATAGTAGCCATCTCCATAAAATTAATAATCTTTTGGTATCAATTTCATCAAAATCATCAACAAAAAATTAGAAAAATTTTGGCACCAGTTTCAAGAAAATCGATCCATTAATAAAAAATTATTCATTAATAAAAAATTAAACTTATCCTCCAAAAATTTTGGCACTGGTTTAAAAAAATCGGTCAATTAATACTTATTATTTTTCAAAATTTTAATAATTTCCAAACCGGTTTCTAAAAGTCGGTAACAAAAAATTATCCATCAAAATTATCCATTTAAAAAATTATCCATAAAAAAATGCAGCTTGATATCTCAAAGTTTGCGGAAATTGGAGCAATCACGTATATTTTTTTAACAGAAATCGTAAACTACTTTACTATTAGCAATTTTTCTAATTCTATTACATTCTTTAGTTCTTTCTACCCCTATTTATATATATAAGTACCTGACGTCTGTATGTCTGTCTGTCTGACCGCGAACTACTTGTTATTTTCCGAGAAATTGGAAAAATTTCGTAACCGGTTTCCAAAAACCGGTCTTAATCGCTCGCGACAGTCACGAATTGAAGTGACTGGTTAATTCCCGAAGAATTTGAAAAATTTCTGATACCGGGTACCAAAAAAATCGGTAACAAAAAATTATACACTTTATAGCATTCCCCGGAAAATTCTACCCCTGTTTCATATATAACTCTTTGAAATTCGGTCAATTATTTCCCGAAAAATTAGAAAAACCGGTTTCCAGAAAATCGGTAACAAATCCTACATACAACATATTTCATTTAAAACTAATCGACCTATGAACGATTTAATTTCCGAAAATTATAAAAAAATTTATTTTTTTTGCCTTTGCAGCTTCCTCCATTTCATAATTTAGTGCTGCTCTTAGCAATAGATCATCCTGACCGTCTTCTAATGTACATTTTTTAAAAAATCACGTATATTTTTTTAAACAAAAATCGGAAACGTTTCAAGAAAATCAGTACATTAATGAAAAATTAAACTCGCGGTTTCAAAAAAATCAGCATATACAATTCTTTGAGATTTGGTCAATTAATTCCAGAAAAATTGGAAAAATTTTGGAACCGGTTTCCAAAAAGATCGGTAACGAAAAATTATACACTTTATGGCAATTCCCGGAAAATATTCTACCCCTACTTCATATACAATTCTTTTCGGTCAATTAATTCCCAAAAAATTGGAAAAATTTCGTAACCGGTTTCCAAAAAGATCGGTAACGAAAAATTGTACACTTTATGGCACTCTCTGGGACATATATATTCTACCCTTACTTCCTATACAATTCTTTGAGATTTGGTCAATTAATTCTCGTAAAATTTAAAAAAATTTCGGAACCGGTTTCCAAAAAGAACGGTAACGAAAAATTAACCACATCATTGCACTCCCCGGAAAATTCTATCGGTCATTTATTTCAGGAAAAATTGAAAAAATTATTTTCAGAAAATCGGTAACAAAAAATTATACACTTTATAGTATACACTTTATAGCATTCCCCAGAAAATTCTACCCCTGTTTTATACGTAATTCTTTGAGATTCGGTCAATTATTTCATAAAAAATTGAAAAAATTATTTCTCGTATCTTCTGCCATTCTTCTGCCATATCATATAATCTGATAAACTATACCTTTCTCTTAAAATTATAGTAATCAAAATAATTATAATAAATCTAACCTCATAAGATAATATTTGAGCTACAAAAATTATACATTTTATAGCATTCCCCAGAAAATTCTACCCCTGTTTTATACGTAATTCTTTGCGATTCGGTCAATTATTTAAGGAGAAATTGAAAAAATTAAAAAAACCGGTTTCCAGAAAGTCGGTAACGAAAAACTATACAAGTCATGGCACTCCCCGGAAAATTCTACCCCTGTTTCATATACTTTTGGTAAAAATTCGATCCACTAACGAATGAGTAGTTCGCGGACAAACGGACGGACGGACGGACGGACAGACAAACAGTCGGGTTTTATATAATAGTATGATATGATATATGATTATAACAGTATATGATAGTATATGAAGTATATGATAT
>NW_027270212.1:0-10862 GCF_030848805.1 Temnothorax longispinosus | reverse complement strand
TATTATATAATAGCTGAATTATAACTTGCATTGTAAACATGGTCTAGGTGTGCAAATATATATATATGTATATATATATGTACCTGTATCTTAGAGGTAAAGAATCGTATCCTCATTATTATAGATTCTGAGAAAACAAGATTTAAAGTTTTAAATAGAGAAATGATATATATGTTTTTTAGATATAAAATAAAAGTAGCAGGTTAATTTATTAAGTTTTTTTTAAGTAATAATTTAATTGACATGTTTAATAGTACAACTGCCAATAACACGCTGTTCTTGGTTCAAAAATTAGGCACTATAAAAATGTTAAATATAACTTCTTCTAGGCGTTGTATTTTAGAAACTAGTTGTAATAGACATAAAACCTTTTACTACATCACAATTTAAGCTCATGGCATATTGGAAAAAGTATTAACTCAATTTTGACAAAGTGGACATATGATCCTTTACTCCTGTAGTAACAGATATATATACTGATGTGTATAAACACACATACACACATACATTAAAAGAGATTGACTCAAAAACTTACAGCTTCAAAATGGCTTCATATTTATTTATTATATATATATATGAGAAAAACTCCTTTTCAAAAAAGAAATTCTTTCATTCCGACATCCGACAGCAACATGCAATATATTGTAGAACAGGTCTTAGCCACTTCTACCAACTCACACAGAGACAGGTCTATAGGTCTGCAACTTCTCACATCTTTTTCCTGTAAAATGTTCACAAAATTGATAAAAGTTTTAATGACAATACATTATTATGGGAAAAAATTATACATTTATTTTTATTTGTTAACTTTATTATTCAATTGGAGAGATTTATATTATTCAATTTTAATTTGTTATATTTTATTAATGTCTTGTTGACAAATAAATAACAATGCGAGAACTTATACGTTTTACTGTAAAAGTAATAGGTAATTTGTTACATCAAATAAAGTTTTATTAACTTTATCTCAAATATATTTAAAAATTTTAAATAATAGAATCTTTGAAAAAAATTTCTCATTTTTACCCATTTTGTTTATAGATTATATATAAATAAATGCAATATCAAAATGGAATTAAATTTGTCAAAATAAATTGACGATTTTTTCTTCTAAATGGATATATACAAAGAATAAATTAGAGAAACTATTTATTGTACATTATTAACAAAAGCTAAGTATATATTAAAGTCCATTTGCAAGATGAGGTTTTGTAGTCTTTGTAGTCTACTGTTTCACACTTGCACACCTACAAAGTCAAGCGTCGTCTACAATACACGGAGTAAGTGTGGAATAAGGAGTAAGAGTAGGCAGGAGTAAGCAATAGTAAGCATTGTGTCCTGATTGGCCGAGCGTAAGTGTAAGAGTAAGAGTTGGAGTAAGAAATAAAATTAATTTATTTCGCTAACGCCCTTACGCCAGCTTTCTTAAACCGAAAATAGCCCTCTTACGCCTACTCTTACTCCTTACTCCACGCTTACTCCGTGTATTGTAGACGACGCTTTACAGCTATTGTAGACGACCCACAACACGGTCTGAGCACAAAGATTATTGTAACTTTTTTCCGACGAAATCGCAAACGTAAGTCAGAGTCGGAAGTTAGAGTATGTCATTTCCATCGCGTTGCACGTTACTTTGATGCGACATACATTTATGTCAATTCTTGTGCGTTGACTTAAGACGCCGACTTCGCGATTCCGTTGGAAACAGTTATGACAATCTTTTATGCTCAGGCCCATACAGCAAATATTTTTTTATTGCGTTGTACTTACACCGGTAACGATTCAAGAACCAGGAAAAAAGTGTACGGCAAGAAAACGATGTTACTTTCTAACAAGTTCTGTAGGATATTAAGTTACATAGTTTAGGATATGAAAAGAGCACGAGCAAAATTACTGCACTACGAGCAAAATTAATACAACACGAGCAAAATTACTACAATATGAGCTGATACAACAAGAGCCTGACCGATACATGAGCAGAAACGAGGTTAAAACGGCAATGTCCTTCTCCTTTGCCGCGATAACCATAAACATACAAATATGTAGACGGAATATGAGAGGCGACATTGGGTGCGTTCCGGCAAGACACCGCTGGTACGCATTCGTGTAGCGCTACAGTAGCGGTGTCTTGCCGGAACGCACCCATTCATCGTTATGCGTTTGCGGAGCGCGTTATTAGGCTGGATTCCCATGGCAGGTATTTTCCGCGTAAAGGTATATCTAGACAAACTTGCATAGGTGCATAACCATATGCATAAAGAAACGGATTGGTCTATTTCCTTATGCACATGCATATGGACCAATCAATTCTCTTATGCGCTATGCAAGTTTGTCTGGATTGACCTTAAAGGCCATCACACACAAAATACATAGTTTAGCATAAACGTAGCATAAGACCGTTAAACCAATGAGCATCCAGTATAAAGTCGCCATATTAATTTACATTAGATGCTCATTGGTCCAGCTGTCTTATGCTATGCTTATGCAACTTATGCAATTTTGTGTGCGACGGCCTTAAGGCCTTAAGCGCATGCGCATATGGCTTCTGCCTTCTGCTTATGGCTCCTGCAATTTTATGTGCTTCCACCTTTAGGGCCTAAGCAGAATGGCTGTCTTGGCAGTGTTTTATGCCTTAAGTCTTTGTCTTATGTAACGCACAATACTGTACAGCATTGTGCGTTACATAAGACAAAGACTTAAGGCATAAAACACTGCCAAGACAGCCATTCTGCTTAGGCCCTTAAGGTGGAAGCACATAAAATTGCAAAAGCCATATGCGCATGCGCTATGGTATCTGCATTCTGCCCATGGCTTCTGAATTTCCAATCTACATAAACTATGCTTATGTATTTTTATGTAGATTTGAAATTTAGAAGCCATGGGCAGAATGCAGATACCATAGCGCATACGCATATGGCTTTTGCAATTTTATGTGCTTCCACCTTTAAGCGGGGAGCACACACTTCGGCACAACGCATAATGCGTAAGCATAAGAAAATTGATTGGTCTATTTCCTTATGCACATGTGTATGGACCAATCAATTTTCTTATGCTTACGCATTATGCGTTGTGCAGAAGTGTGTGCTCCCCGCTTTACAGGTCAAAGTCATCTTTCTATTTCTAATTTCGTACATTTTTCTCAGCCGAATGCGCATTACGCAGTTTATTTATTATACGTCTATGGAAAGAAACCATATGGCCGGTATTCATAGTCGAATCTTATATTTAAGACCATCTTAAGTACGATCTTAAGCTGAGTTTCCACTGAGCACGTCACGCGTTGCGCCATCACAAGTTAACCAATCAAAACATCCCATTTTATTACATTACTTGTGACGGGATCAAAATGGGATGTTTTGATTGGTTAACTTGTGATGACGCGACGCATGACGCGCTCAGTGGAAACTCAGCCTTAAGATGTTATGAACCAATCACAGAGCCGTATTAGCATCTTAAGACATTACTTAAGACGGTCTTGAAATAAGATCTGATTATGAATACCGGCCATATGGTTTCAGATATAGCGTTTTTCATTGGCAGAACTGATGCGCACTCAGTGCACATTAAAGCCATTGTACACTAATTTAATCTTTATTTAAAGTAAAGTGCAAATATTTCGACTGATATAAAATGCCCAATACATGTTTTACCAAATAGTACAACAAAGAATATTGAGGATTTCGTGATTTAACCCGTTTATATTAAATATATATACATTTTACTTTGTATGTTGATTTGTATACGACGGTTTTAATGTGCATTCATTGTGAGTGCGCACCAATTCTGCCAATGAAAAACGCTATTAAGGTGATGGCAGAGAACGAAACGTAGGCGCTTACGTCTATCGTAGGTGTAGACGTAAGTGCTGGTCTACAACTTTGCTTTAAGTGCCCATCTACAATAGGTGTTTTAAGCCCTAAGCCCTATGAAATTGACCAATCACAGTCAACTATTCTCCTCAAATTGAACTATGATTGAACAATTTCTTAGGCCGGTATTCATAATTGGATCTTATTTCAAGACTGTCTTAAGTAATGTCTTAAGTTACTAATACGGTCATTTGATTGGCTGGACGGAGTCTTAAGACTGCCTTTGACTAGACTTAAGACGATCTTAGATATAAGATTCAACTATAAATACCGCCCATAAGGCTCAGGGCTTAAAACACCTATTGTAGACCGGAATTAAAGGACATTTAAGCTCTAACCCGTAAGAAATTGACCAATCACAGTGGAATGTGAGGAGAATACTCGACTGTGATTGGCCAATTTTTTATGGCTTAGAGCTTAAATCTCTTTAACATAACGTTGTAGACCAGCACTAATGCAAGGCAAAGAAAAACGATCGAAATAAAAACTCGAAAATTTATTTTGACTATTTTTCCAAAAAATCGCTCTGTAGCAGTTTGAACGCGCTGCTGCTGATTACGAATATCGCAGTTAAAGTGCGATTTTCTCATTATTTTGGCCGCAATAGGCTGAATTTCCACTAAACGCGTCACGCGTCGCATCCCATTTTGATCTCGTTACAAATAATGTAATAAAATAGGATGCTTTGATTGGTTAACTCGTAATGACGCGACGCGTGACGCGCTCAGTGGAAACTCAGCCATATGGATTTTACGATTCGTAGTTCATGGTTTGCCACATGGAGTCTCTTGTCGACCGTCGACCCTTAACCTCGCTTGTGGTGTATATTGCTTATTTCGTTTAATTTGCTTTTGTCGTCTTTGCTTCTGTCGTTCTCAGTTATATTGCCTTGTATTTAATTAATACTGCTTGTAATTAATTTTTCTGGTAAGCTTAACAAACACCTGTTGCTTATATATGTAAGAATGTGTGTACTATAATCTGTACACATTTTTTTTTCACGCAGGCTGCGCTGAAATATTCCCCATTTAAGTGGCTATTATCGTGAAAATGTCTTTTTACGGCTCACGGTAAGATTTTTCAAAATACTTTTTGTGCTTATACGATTCTATTCGGTTTCATAATCTCGTACTAAACTCGTGTACTAAAAATGTTTCAGGGAACAATTTGCTGAAAAATGCAAAAATTTTGAAAGAGGTTGCTGCAGTAATTTAGATTGCGGTTCGGTTCATACATATAGATATTGCTACAAATATCAAAATGATTCATGTAGCGTCAAGGACTGCCCATTTTTACACTGCCCTAGTGTGGAACAGTATCGTTACATGATGACTGGCAAAGCAACCGAAAATCTAAAAAGAGAAGTCGGCCGAACCTTACAGAACACCGATATATGTGGTGACTTAAAAAAAAACATTTGTACACGAACAAAATGTAAACGTCGGCACATTAAATTAGATAAGCCTTTAGAGTGTCCGATATGTCGGGATGAGATCGTTCTGGAGACTTTTGGTGCTGTAACTTGCGGACATATATTATGTTGTAACTGTTTATTTCAATTGTTGAACAATAACACAGAACAATCAATAAAAATAGATTGTCCGATATGTAGATGTAAAGGAGGATATAAAAAATTAATGTAATATTTTGCTTATGTCGTTTAATTTGCTTTTGTCGTCTTTGCTTCTGTCGTTCCCAGTATTATTGCTTTGTATTTAATTTTTCTGGTAAGCTTATCTTGTACATACAACACCTGTTGCTTATACATATATATATATATATATATATATATATATATATATATATATATATATGTGTGTGTACTATTATCTGTACAAGTTTTTTTTCACTCAGGCAAATGTAATATTTTAGTTTAAAATGTTAATACTATCTGTATAACAAAACATTGTTTATATTTTTGTATTTATGTACTTTTTTCTTTTATTTAGCAGTTAAGAGCCTTGTGTACATTATTCATAGCATAAACAATGATGCTTACAAATAAGGTGTTTATTCCTTCAATATAATTTTATTCCTTACACACACACAGCAACATAATCTTGAAAGATAAAAGTTACAAAGAATCAAATAACAGTCTTAGACTAATTCTTCCAAATAGATCTCATGCAAATATATGATTGGTGAACAGTTCACAGATCATGCATACATATAAGAATTAATGGTAAATAGTATGCAAATTGAATTATAATCTCTTGTATATATCTCTTCAAAAGAGTTTTTCTGAAAGACTTTTTTATTATTTGGTAACTTGTATTTTTCAAGATTATATAGCTGTTATTGTTTACTTTTTATTTGTTTAGAAAACTAGAAACGATACGGTCAGAAAGAAATACATCGTAGCAAGTGAGACTATACAAAATTTAACTTATAAAGAGAGAATCTTATAAGACGAAAATTGAACCATTAATTTTACCAATTATCTCTTCCAAACCTTTTTGTCCTCTCAATTACAGTAAACGACTGTGGACGGTATGTACAAATTTAAATGTGTTACTTATTTCCTAGACACTTACAGTAAAGTTTGATACCAATTCTTCAGATTCTCTGGTAGAGTAAAAAAGCAGGTTTTATAAAAAACTTTTATTAAGCAGTTTTATTGAAAAGTTTTAATGAGAGAGAGATAATGCGACGCGAACAAACCTTATATCTATGATTACATGTAAACAAAAAATGAAAAATATCCGTAATGGCACTTTTTCTTCTATCTGTCATTTGCTGCCTCTATGTGCTTAATCTGTAAACATATTTCATCTTTATTAAAATAAATAAATTCATAATTCAAATAGATTATGTTTAACATAAATATATATAATCTTGAAAGATAATGAAATAAAAAAACTTGAGCAATCCAGAACATAAGTGTAGCTTCAACATTTTTTTAAACACATGCTGTTTACATTTTACAACAAGATTTTCAAGATAATTTACAAGAAACATTAGCTAATTACATTTTATTATATACATTGCAAAAATATAGGTAAAAACAATTTTTTTCTTAAAACTTACACACAAAAAAAATTGTTGACCATTTATTACATTGCACACAGCAGAACATGGGAAGGGGGCCATCTATTTGCAAAGGCAGTTGGTCCTGACAATTTTTACAATAAATGTGGCCACAAGTCAATGCCTTTATATCTCGTGTCTCAACCAGCAAAATGTAACATTTGTTGCACACTGGTCGTGCATTACGTACTGAAACTAAAAAGCATTGGTAAATTTAGATTTACAATATAAATTACCAACTAAAATATGTAAATATTAAAAAAAACTTACTGTTGCTAGCTGTTCTACATGTCAAACAAGGCCATAAACATTCTCCCAACATATTAATTGTACAGATTTTATATCAGTCGAAATATTTGCACTTTACTTTAAATAGAGATTAAATTAGTGTACAATGGCTTTAATGTGCACTGAGTGCGCATCAGTTCTGCCAATGAAAAACGCTATATCTGAAACCATATGGCCGGTATTCATAATCAGATCTTATTTCAAGACCGTCTTAAGTAATGTCTTAAGATGCTAATACGGCTCTGTGATTGGTTCATAACATCTTAAGGCTGAGTTTCCACTGAGCGCGTCATGCGTCGCGTCATCACAAGTTAACCAATCAAAACATCCCATTTTGATCTCGTCACAAGTAATGTAATAAAATGGGATGTTTTGATTGGTTAACTTGTGATGGCGCAACGCGTGACGTGCTCAGTGGAAACTCAGCTTAAGATCGTACTTAAGATGGTCTTAAATATAAGATTCGACTATGAATACCGGCCATATGGTTTCTTTCCATAGACGTATAATAAATAAACTGCGTAATGCGCATTCGGCTGAGAAAAATGTACGAAATTAGAAATAGAAAGATGACTTTGACCTGTAAAGCGGGGAGCACACACTTCTGCACAACGCATAATGCGTAAGCATAAGAAAATTGATTGGTCCATACACATGTGCATAAGGAAATAGACCAATCAATTTTCTTATGCTTACGCATTATGCGTTGTGCCGAAGTGTGTGCTCCCCGCTTAAAGGTGGAAGCACATAAAATTGCAAAAGCCATATGCGTATGCGCTATGGTATCTGCATTCTGCCCATGGCTTCTAAATTTCAAATCTACATAAAAATACATAAGCATAGTTTATGTAGATTGGAAATTCAGAAGCCATGGGCAGAATGCAGATACCATAGCGCATGCGCATATGGCTTTTGCAATTTTATGTGCTTCTACCTTAAGGGCCTAAGCAGAATGGCTGTCTTGGCAGTGTTTTATGCCTTAAGTCTTTGTCTTATGTAACGCACAATGCTGTACAGTATTGTGCGTTACATAAGACAAAGACTTAAGGCATAAAACACTGCCAAGACAGCCATTCTGCTTAGGCCCTAAAGGTGGAAGCACATAAAATTGCAGGAGCCATAAGCAGAAGGCAGAAGCCATATGCGCATGCGCTTAAGGCCTTAAGGCCGTCGCACACAAAATTGCATAAGTTGCATAAGCATAGCATAAGACAGCTGGACCAATGAGCATCTAATGTAAATTAATATGGCGACTTTATACTGGATGCTCATTGGTTTAACGGTCTTATGCTACGTTTATGCTAAACTATGTATTTTGTGTGTGATGGCCTTTAAGGTCAATCCAGACAAACTTGCATAGCGCATAAGAGAATTGATTGGTCCATATGCATGTGCATAAGGAAATAGACCAATCCGTTTCTTTATGCATATGGTTATGCACCTATGCAAGTTTGTCTAGATATACCTTTACGCGGAAAATACCTGCCATGGGAATCCAGCCTAATAACGCGCTCCGCAAACGCATAACGATGAATGGGTGCGTTCCGGCAAGACACCGCTACTGTAGCGCTACACGAATGCGTACCAGCGGTGTCTTGCCGGAACGCACCCAATGTCGCCTCTCATATTCCGTCTACATATTTGTATGTTTATGGTTATCGCGGCAAAGGAGAAGGACATTGCCGTTTTAACCTCGTTTCTGCTCATGTATCGGTCAGGCTCTTGTTGTATCAGCTCATATTGTAGTAATTTTGCTCGTGTTGTATTAATTTTGCTCGTAGTGCAGTAATTTTGCTCGTGCTCTTTCATATCCTAAACTATGTAACTTAATATCCTACAGAACTTGTTAGAAAGTAACATCGTTTTCTTGCCGTACACTTTTTTCCTGGTTCTTGAATCGTTACCGGTGTAAGTACAACGCAATAAAAAAATATTTGCTGTATGGGCCTGAGCATAAAAGATTGTCATAACTGTTTCCAACGGAATCGCGAAGTCGGCGTCTTAAGTCAACGCACAAGAATTGACATAAATGTATGTCGCATCAAAGTAACGTGCAACGCGATGGAAATGACATACTCTAACTTCCGACTCTGACTTACGTTTGCGATTTCGTCGGAAAAAAGTTACAATAATCTTTGTGCTCAGACCGTGTTGTGGGTCGTCTACAATAGCTGTAAAGCGTCGTCTACAATACACGGAGTAAGCGTGGAGTAAGGAGTAAGAGTAGGCGTAAGAGGGCTATTTTCGGTTTAAGAAAGCTGGCGTAAGGGCGTTAGCGAAATAAATTAATTTTATTTCTTACTCCAACTCTTACTCTTACACTTACGCTCGGCCAATCAGGACACAATGCTTACTATTGCTTACTCCTGCCTACTCTTACTCCTTATTCCACACTTACTCCGTGTATTGTAGACGACGCTTGACTTTGTAGGTGTGCAAGTGTGAAACAGTAGACTACAAAGACTACAAAACCTCATCTTGCAAATGGACTTTAATATATACTTAGCTTTTGTTAATAATGTACATAAATAGTTTCTCTAATTTATTCTTTGTATATATCCATTTAGAAGAAAAAAATCGTCAATTTATTTTGACAAATTTAATTCCATTTTGATATTGCATTTATTTATATATAATCTATAAACAAAATGGGTAAAAATGAGAAATTTTTTTCAAAGATTCTATTATTTAAAATTTTTAAATATATTTGAGATAAAGTTAATAAAACTTTATTTGATGTAACAAATTACCTATTACTTTTTACAGTAAAACGTATAAGTTCTCGCATTGTTATTTATTTGTCAACAAGACATTAATAAAATATAACAAATTAAAATTGAATAATATAAATCTCTCCAATTGAATAATAAAGTTAACAAATAAAAATAAATGTATAATTTTTTCTCATAATAATGTATTGTCATTAAAACTTTTATCAATTTTGTGAACATTTTACAGGAAAAAGATGTGAGAAGTTGCAGACCTATAGACCTGTCTCTGTGTGAGTTGGTAGAAGTGGCTAAGACCTGTTCTACAATATATTGCATGTTGCTGTCGGATATCGGAATGAAAGAATTTCTTTTTTGAAAAGGAGTTTTTCTCATATATATATATAATAAATAAATATGAAGCCATTTTGAAGCTGTAAGTTTTTGAGTCAATCTCTTTTAATGTATGTGTGTATGTGTGTTTATACACATCAGTATATATATCTGTTACTACAGGAGTAAAGGATCATATGTCCACTTTGTCAAAATTGAGTTAATACTTTTTCCAATATGCCATGAGCTTAAATTGTGATGTAGTAAAAGGTTTTATGTCTATTACAACTAGTTTCTAAAATACAACGCCTAGAAGAAGTTATATTTAACATTTTTATAGTGCCTAATTTTTGAACCAAGAACAGCGTGTTATTGGCAGTTGTACTATTAAACATGTCAATTAAATTATTACTTAAAAAAAATTAATAAATTAACCTGCTACTTTTATTTTATATTTAAAAAACATATATATCATTTCTCTATTTAAAACTTTAAATCTTGTTTTCTCAGAATCTATAATAATGAGGATACGATTCTTTACCTCTAAGATACAGGTACATATATATATACATATATATATATTTGCACACCTAGACCATGTTTACAATGCAAGTTATAATTCAGCTATTATATAATA
>NW_027270211.1:0-10877 GCF_030848805.1 Temnothorax longispinosus | reverse complement strand
TGTTACCTGAGTACTATTGATACTAGTGAATACGTTCTCTAATGGGTGGTCATCGCGACCAGGCTCACTAGTACACTCTCGTTTTCAGATAATGGTAGCTTCTACCGAGCTCGAAAGGATGTTCCAGAACTTTCCTGATGCGTCGTTCCTTGTCCGTCTCTCTCAGCAGCTCTCGCATATAAAAAGTAGATGCTCGTTAAATGTAATAAGGCTGTTCACAGGCTCGCCCTTCTCGTCCGACAAAAATTATCGTTCGGTTAATTTACAACTCATTAACACAAGAAGTATTACAAAGATAAACTGCGACAACGTGCGACGCAACAAAGAATGTAATACACGACCTGTCGAGGAGAACGTACGACACGAGAATGAACGCTCGCCGGGCTGCACGCACGAGCCTGCACCCTGCACGCTCCCGCATGCGCATTCGCAGATTCTCGACCGTTCTCGATTTCCAGGTCGCAACGCGGTCTGCGCCACGGGGGTGAAAGTATTTGATTTATACTCGTCATTCTTTGATATTTAAAGTTAACCTGAGGCTCTGTACTAATAAATAAGAAAGAAAATAAAACTGCCGTTGAGAGTCGACGCGGTTGTTGTGCAATTAATATATTGTTCAACAATAATTACATAAAATTACGTACTTACTGACGTTTTGATTTGAATTTGCGTCCTCTTTAATGTAAAAGTTGGTGTCATTTATTACAGTAAATTTTTCTCCCCCAATATATCAAGTTAGGTAGAGTCAAAATTATTAGAGAGTCATTAAATAATTATATATTATTATATTCAATTAGAATTTGCTTCAATGCTGTCCTACATTGAGATGTTAACAGAATGCTATTTTATTTTATTTTTTACAGCTAGATTGCGTATGATCTCAACGTCTTTATAACAGAAATCGTTCTCCTCATAGTTTATCAGTAGATATTATTTTTTTGTTTCGCATTGTAACAATACTTAGGGATGTAGACCTACTGAGTTATAAGATTAAATCCTGAGATCATAATTTTTAATAGGAATGCCAACGTTTGCGCGTGTCGCTAAATGTAAATCCGCAAATAATAGCGTTACGATATGCGTCAATTTCTTAAAAAATATAACACTATGGCGCGCCAGTTATCAATGATATTTTAATTTTTGATTATTTATTGTAACGGTACTTATGGGTACTATGTATTGTAAGGGTATTTACTGAGACCGCAGATGGGAACAATCTTTTCAAAATTAGTCAGTGTCCGAATTTTGGCAAATACATATTCCCACATAATAGCGTATGTGACCCATCAAAATTTGTATCGCGAATGGGAATACTTATGGTTTATCTGTAAACTTTCCTTTTTTATTTTGCATTATAACGGTAGTTTTCGGTATCAGGTATTGTGTTGCAAGGGTGATTCAGATCTTAACTAAAAATAATATTAGCACGATTACTCGGTGTTAGCCAGCTTGTAAATGTGTCTGCGCTGGTAAAGTGGAACAGTAATCGACAAGAATTAAAAACTTCTTCAGTTTATGTACTGATTAAAATACAATACTGTTTCTCGTAAAAGTATATACGAGGCCTGTTTCGGACGACAAGCGATCTTGGGACCATTTGGTTAAAATATTATTCTGTGTTTAAAGCAATTGTTACTAAAGTTACAACATTGTAAATAGTGATTGCGTGATTTATACTTGCTATTCTTTGATATTTGAAGATAAATTGAGGTTCTGTACTAATAAATAAGAAAGAAAACAAGATAGCTATTGAGAGCCGACGCGGTTGTTGTTGCGTAAATCATATATTATTCAACAATAATTACATAGAATTACGTATTGCGACCTTTTTAATGTAAAAGTTACTACCATTTATCACAGTAGATCCTCCTTCAATATAGAAGGAGGGAGGGTGGGAGAGAGGGAGGGTTCTAGGGAGGTAGAGAAGGGATCCAAGGCAATGTCGAGATGAACCTTATGTTGATAGAACATTCAGTCACCTTCCGTTCTGACAGAGGACTTTCTGTTTTAATTAATTGATGACTCCAACAATTTTGACTTCACCTAACTAGACCCGGGAAAAAAGATTAATTTATAAATATATATATGATTATAAATTTCATGTAGCGTTATATATAAAAATCAAAATTTCCGTACTTATATGATATTATATATAATCTTCTTTTTTCGGGTATGTAAAATATTAGAAAATCGTGAAAAAAATTCAATTCTCCTATCCTCCTAAAATATGTGTAGAAAAATTTGGTCCCAATATGTATCGATCTATAAATAACGAATGTCCCGGTCACGGTGGTCCCGGTATTGACGGATTCATATAAATAACAAAAAATCCATAATATTTTCCTTTCTACGATATACATAGTGATTTCAATAGTATTGTTTACCATTAAATTGAAATGTGGATCTTTGTATGCTTGATTTCAAATATGTACACTCGGACCTCATAAGTACCCCTTTATAAACATATATATATATATATATATATATATATATATTTGTATATATATTATGTATTTAACATAATAATATAATAAATGCTAAAATAATATTATTATAAATATTATCACACAATATTATATTATATAATAATATTATAACATATTATATATATATATATATATATATATATATATATATATATATTTCAAAAATTTCAATATTGTTCCTCTAATTACTTATTATACCGTCAAATTATTTAAATTTAATGTTATTATATCATTTAATTTTTAATTATATTTAATTTTATTAAAATAATAAAATTAAGGGCAAATAAAGGAAGAGTCGCAGCAGTGGTCAACGAGGGAGAAGCACTTATCGAGGAAAACCATTACGCCGCGAAGGATATACAAATTTACTACACCTTATGCTACACCTTTCATGTCTCCTTACAGTGCCAGACTAGAGTCAAGCTCAACAGGGTCTTCTTTCCCCGCTAATTTTTCCAAGCCCGTTCCCTTGGCAGTAGTTTCGCTAGATAGTAGATAGGGACAGTGGGAATCTCGTTAATCCATGCTATATATATTAGACTGGCGCTTATTTTGGACTTGAACGAATTCTTTCGCTCCCAATTGTCCAATCCATCCCAAATGGCTGAAAAAAGATACCCTCTAAGGTCGAGTTCTATAGCTCAATTTTAAAATGTGCCACCGCCCATCGATACGTACAACCTACTTTAAAAAATTATATTTTTCATAAAAATTTATATGAATTTGAGGGTAGCAACCCTTCAGCTACACACCCTGTCAAAAAGTGCCAAAATCACGAAAAAATGAAAAATAAGCACAAAAAAAGAATTTTTTTGTTTACCTTTAGTTTATGTATACGTTTTGAAATAAAGTCAAAATTCTGTAGGTACAAAAAAGGGTCGCAAGAAAAACCACCCCCAAACAGTGAAAAAACGCCAAAAACACCCTTTAAAATAGAAAGAAATAGCACATAAATTAAGATCTGCATTTCTTTCTATTTTAAAGGGTGTTTTTTGACGTATTTTTACTTATGGGGGTGGCTTTTTTTGCGACTCTTTTTTGTACCTACATAATTTTGACTTTATTTCAAAACGTATACATAAACTGAAGGTAAACAAAAAAATTCTCTCTTTTGTGCTTATTTTTTATTTTTTCGTGATTTTGGCACTTTTTGACAGGGTGTGTAGCTGAAGGGTTGCTACCCTTAAAATCACCAATTTTTTTGTATATAGGGTCTTCCTCTTTAAAATGAGACTTTAACAAAGTCGATGTGTGGATTTTTATGGAAAATATGATTTTTTAAAGTAGGTTGTACGTATTAATGGGCGGTGGGACTCTTTAAAATTGAGTTATAGAACTCGACTTTAGAGGGTATATTTTTTCAGCCATTTAGGATAGATTGGACAACTGGGAGCGAAAGAATTCGTTCAAGTCCAAAATAAGCGCCAAAATAATATACATATATACAATATACATTATACATATATACATATGAGCCATTCCGCGTGAACCGGATCAGTCACCTCTCAGAAATGAATCAAATTTTGCATATCGGTAGTTTCTGACAAGATAAAATATGGTGTCAAATATATTTTTTTTAATTGCAAATTTTTTCGATTTATGAATAATGGAAAATTTACTGACTTTTTAATTAATAATTGCATAACTTTTTTCCTTTAAGTGCAATACAAAAATTTTTTAAATAAAAGTTGTCACAAAAGGACTATATTTTATGATGAAATTATTTACAACATAAAAAAAATTATGTTGTACTATTTATTAAACGAATTATTTTTTAATAATTTTTTTAACTGTCAGGAAGACAATCGAAAAAAAAAAATTTTTTTGTTAGAAACTTTCAAACTTCCAATATACCACAAAAAATTTTCGTTGATGTGTTTTGTTTCGTTATCGAGAAAATAATTGTTTAATTTGTGTACGCGTGAAGATTCGGTACTCGGTGCGGCAGCCACGTCTGTACGGTGACCGCTCTCGCTCGCTGGCCGCGCGGCGCGCTAGGCGAACTTAATATCCAAGTTAAATTTCTCAAAAACGAAATACGATGATGATTCGCGACCACGGTTTGCTGGACTTTTCTCATTTGCTTCACTCAGACTGAAGTGGATTGAAAATACGGCGAATTTGACCGGGACGCGAATCGCGAACGATTTTAAACGGGCGGCTCCAAGTAATTAATTAAGATCTACTATCTAGCGAAACCACTGCCAAGGGAACGGGCTTGGAAAAATTAGCGAGGAAAGAAGACCCTGTTGAGCTTGACTCTAGTCTGGCACTGTAAGGAGACATGAGAGGTGTAGCATAAGTGGGAGATGGCAACATCGCCGGTGAAATACCACTACTTTCATCGTTTCCTTACTTACTCGGTTAGTAGCCCAGTAAAATGACTCGAAATTTGTCGATCTCGAGGAAATAATACTGATTGAGCTGAAACTTTGTAAACAGGCTTGTTTTAGGGTACTATTCAACATATTAAAAGTCCCCACGTGTAGACGCTACGTTGCGGGGAGGGGAGGCGTAATGTAGCGTCTACACATAGGGACTTTTATATGTTAAATAGTACCCTAAAACAAGCCTGTTTACAAAGTTTTAGCCCAGTCAGTATTATTTCCTTCAAATTTTGAAAAAAATTCTATCTCTGCTCCATTTGATCGTACAGACTTGAATAAAAAACGAAATTGTGTGGAATTTTGTAAGCTACAATTTTTATATCTACATAAATTTTTGTAAAGTCGATATTTTCCGAGTTATTTGCAAAAAACTGATTTTTGGAATCTTTTGGACCTTCCCCTCCCTGCAACGTAGCGCCTACACGTGGCGACTTTTAATATGTTGAATAGTACCCTAAAACAAGTCTGTTTACAAAGTTTCAGTCCAGTCAGTATTATTTCCTCAAGATTTTGTCATTTTACTGGGCTATAGGCGGAGCGCGTGCCCCGAGGGCTTCGTGCCCCGGCGGTCACGGTGTTCTAGAGCCAAGCGTGTCAGAGTGGCGTTGAGTGGCATGATTTTTAGTCGAAGGTACAAAGATATTATAATAATTTTTGGGGAATTTTTCAAAGCTATTAACATTTTAAAAAACGCGTGAAACTCGAAAGTGCATGGCTGGAGGACTGATGTGCCAGAAAATACGTTGGAGGAATGAGTGTTAAGTAACGGTAACGATAAAGAGTTTCTTTTATAAAATAACTTTTCTACTCTGATTTCAACTTAATTAAGATTTTAGTAAAAAAGTATATCCGTCGATGTAATCCAGGTAGCACATACACGTTTCAGAAATGTTTTATGAGCGTTTTTCCGAAACGTTTTATAAATGATTTCTAGAAACGTTTCTCATGAGTAAAAATGTCCATTCGAAAAACGTTCGATGGAACGTTTCTTTTCCGATAAAATAAGGTTTAAAAAACTATTATAGAAACGTTTTGTTTTAATGATGATAAAGACATTTTAGATAAAGACATTTAAAATTCCTACTTTTCACGTCTTTTGACCGTGTTTATGACGTCTTTGAGACATGCGTGAGAATGTTCTAGAAGCTTCATGCATATATACCATCTATGACGCGTCTATTCTTTTTTGAAGAAATTCTTGAACTGGTGCACATTCGTGCAATAGTTAAAATAAAACAAAAATTATACTTGTCTCACTCTAACTTAATTGCATTACTGATATGCACCAGTTCAGGAAGTTCTTCAAAACGAAACACACGTATAAATGTTCTTTCAATGGCCACGTTCAGCAGAACGTTTATTTTGCAAATGTTGGAAGTTTTCTAAGCTCAGATTTGTCCGATGACAAATAGATTAAGACCGGTAGGACAAAATTAATTTAAGTAAATAAGTTGGATATATGTGCATGGATAAAATGATTTATTTTGCATAATATAAATTTAATAATTAGTGCAATATAAATTTAAATGTTAAAAAAAGGCTATTTAAGATTATATATATATAAAGCAAATTATAATTTTGAAAGGAAAAATTTAACAGATAGGTATATTTTTGTTAACTGCAGAAACGTAAAAAATAATAATAATAAGAATAATTTAAATAATAATAATAATAATAATAAGAATAATTTGTAACAAATTTTGAATGTCTGAAGAATGTCTGAAGATTGTGAAATGTGAACTCGTTCCATAATATTACAGAGAAACAGATTGATTATGAAACTTTACAGTTGTTTCATGAGTATCCTGATACAATTCCATCGATTATTATCAGTAATGTGAGCGATCAGTTAAAACTGAAAAAAGGGATAAAGTCCATTCTTGAGGTTTGTACGAAGCGATTCTACGACAGAAATTCAGTAAATAATGAACACTTGAGATAAGCAAATCTTTTTTTGTTATATACTTAGTTTAATTGTGAACATTTTTACATTTAAGGAAAATGCAAATGAAGGAGAAAAAGTTATAGGCATAATTGGAAGCGATACATCGGTGCAGGTTTTACCTTTTAATTCAACAAGTCAATTTTCAGAACTATTAGAATCAGTCTCATTAACGTCACATGATACTATCAGTGACACACATACTATCCAGGTAGTAAGGATAGAGACAAGTACCGGGAAAAGGCTGCGTTTGGAGGAACCGCAATCCAATGATTCAGCAGTGCCAAAAGATAAGGATCCCTCGACAAATGTAAATTTTTAATTTACTTTTTTAATATTTTTCTACATAATGTGATACTCATTAGTGTGGACGCAGGTGCACGGGAATGCGGAAATAGCTCGTGTCGGGATAAAAAAAAGAAGGCCGTTATATTCTGTAGCCTTTGGTGATCTCTGAATAGCCGACCAGAATGCCCTTCTTTGATCGCGCGTCAAATTTTCCTTTCGCTGGAGTCTTGTCGAGAACGTACGCTTTTGTGCCAATGACACGAAGGTGTTTCAAGTTCGGTGTCCTACCCGTCCATCCTTCGTACGGTGTTCTTCCTTCTATAATAGGCTCCTGGATACACACTGATTGCGTATGTAGTTCGCGGCATGCACCGCCTCTGCCCAAAAAGACACTTGTAAATTTCCCTGAAACAAGATGCAACGAGCCATTTCAACAAGGGTTCGATTTTTGCGCTCAGCCACCCGTTTTACTGTGGCGTGTGTGGGACAGTGAGTCTTCTTTGAGAATTCCTTGTTCCTTTAGAAATGTATAAAACTCTATTACAGTATTCGCGACCATTGTCGCTCTGCAAGTGTTTGATTCGCTCTTTATTTTGTTTTTCAGCATACGCCTTGAATTCCTTGAATACATTGAGGACGTCGCTTTTCTGCTTGATAAAGTAGACTTCGCACCATCGGGTGCAGTCATCGATGAATGTAACAAAATACAATGCGCCTCCCTTCGACTGGATTCTCATAGGTCCGCACAGATCAGTGTGAATGGTATTCAGCCTCTTCATGCTTCGAGAAGTGCTTGGAGTAAAGCTTAATGAGGTGAGCTTACCTTTCTTGCACATATCGCAAGGTGGTAGTCCAGTCAAATTAGACATTTGAGCTCGGAAGTGAAGCGGTATCAATGAAACCTTTTTAGGGTTGTTGGGGGGATGTAGAAGAGCTTATTTCTGAGTTGTCGGGTTAATCGGACCGATGGGTTTTTAAGGGGGGGAGGGGGAATGAAAAATTTCGTTTTTTTGCAATAACTCGGCGAATTTTAACCGTACATGATTGACTAACCTCTCATTTTGTAGCTCTTTTAAAGCCCTACAATTCATTTCCTGAAGACCCTAACTTAAAATCAATATTTGTCGAGTTCTAGCCGGTGAAAGTGCGGGAAAAAATGTATTTTGTCGCGGTTTTTTGCGTTTAAATTCTATTTAATATCATGAAATGATACATTTATTGTGAAATAAAAGACATGAAAAAGATAATGAAAAAAGCTATCATCGGCCACGCGTTAAAAGCACGACTTCCAGAGGCTTCCCTAGGCTCAATTTTTAACGAATCTGAACGACTGACCTCTCGTTTTGTAGGTCTCTTCAAGCCCTACAACTTTGTCAGTGGCGGCACATTTCTATCTATTAATGGAAACGAGATAAACGCAAAAAACCGCGACAAAATACATTTTTTCCCACTTTCACCGGCTAGAACTCGACAAATATTGATTTTAAGTTAAGGTCTTCACGAAATGAATTGTAGGGCTTTAAAAGAGCTACAAAATGAGAGGTTAGTCAATCATGTACGGTCAAAATTCGCCGAGTTATTGCGAAAAAACGAAATTTTTCATTCCCCCTCCCCCCCTTAAAAACCCATCGGTCCGATTAACCCGACAACTCAGAAATAAGCTCTTCTACATCCCCTCAACAACCCTAAAAAGGTTTCATTGATACCACTTCACTTCCGAGCAAAAGCCTTTTTTTTGTCTAATTTGACTGGACTATAGGCTGTTCGCGCGTCCGATACTCACGCCAGAGACCAATTCTTTCTTCGTCACCTCTACAAAGTCGCGAATATTCAAATGGTCCATCCTTCTGTGCCACAGCGCCAGCCTTTTCTGATCCTCATTTTCTGAAGCTGTTAAAGCCTTTCCATCTGCATCACGTACGTAATATAGGTTTCCAACACGATCAGCCACCATTTTAATTGATCCGTCCGGGCCTCTCACGATAGCTTCGTCTTTTCGAAATACGACCTCGTTTCCACAATCCGTTATCTTACGAGGAGACTTACGGAAGTGTAACTCACCGATTTTAATGAAACTTGGCATACTTGTAGAACATCGAAAAATAATCGACACGTATTTTTTTATTTTGGCAATGGTGCGAGTTTAAGGGGAGGTAACCGTTCAAAGGCCCAAAAAATGCATGAATTTCAGGAATTTTTTTTTATATAAAATAAATGAATTTGAAAAAAACTTTTAAGGGGTTTTATTCTTGTATTGTTACATAAGAAATTATTATTTTTTCATGTCAAAATAACGGCTCTTGCTTCCACGCCATGAAGCCACAAACGACGTGAGTTTATGCGCGCGAAGCGCTCCACAGCCTTGCCAGCTAATCTGAAACAAAAAACACAAAAAATTTATTAAGCTAGACTAAATTTGGGGGGCCTTATGGTTTTCCGATTTTTAAAAAAACCCCGGAAAACAAAATGGCAGCCATTTGAAAAAAAAAAACATTGTTTCCGTTAAATGGCCCAGAATTGTCCTTCGTGAGCAATTCGATCCTCATTTGACTCGACATTATCACGAAAAAGTCTAGATAATAAGGATTCGCAAATACACCGAATGTTCTCGATTCGTATTGGCACGTGATCCGACTCGTGATCGACTCGCGTTCGAACTATACGTGGCAACCGCACTCGCGTTTGACTCACAATTTTCTATCAACCGCGCTTATTTCACAATTCGCAGTCTGGGCCCATAACCTAGTATGGTATCAAAGAAAAGTCAGTTTGGAATGAGGTTCGGTATTTCAGTACTAAGTCAAACTTTTCTGTGGATTGGTTACATGATGGCCCATAGAAGGGTGGTTTGCTTTTTTGATGGAGCTTATATTGCATCACTTCATTTGTGTGCTTTCACCTGTAGAAAACCGTTTGTAGTTGAATGTTTTGAATTCAAGGCTTAATAGTTTTGATTATCAACGTAATGCTTTTTCAAACAAACCACCGAACTTGACCCGAAAAGAAATACAAAATATGTCATTGAAAATGTCAGGCAGTGAAATGTCAACTTTTATTCTCATCTTCTCTGTACTTGTAGGAGATCTTATTCCTGTAAATAATAATGTTTGGAAATTATACTTGCTTAAACGTCAAATTATGGATATTGTTATGTGCCGAAAGTTACAAAAGAGTTATGCCAATCAGTTAAGAACACTTGTCATTGAACATCTTCAGTTATTTAAGGAGCTTTTTCCGAATGAGAGGGTGAAGCCAAAGACATAACTTATTTATTCATTACGGCACAGTTCTTGAACAATCTGGTCCGCTTATAAATCTTTCTTCAATTCGATTTGAAGGCAAGCACAAAGATAAAAAGAAAGAGGCTAACTGTATTACATCTAGGAAAAATATTACGAAAACTTTGTGTATCAAAGAGCAGTTGGGTTTGTCGTATCGCTTTTTGTCAAAAAGGAGACTTTTACACCTTGCGAAGATAACGGCAGTGAAGAATGTTTAGATCATATTTCTTCGAGTGAAGATTTCTTTCTATTCTCACATTCAGTTCCCGCAAATTTCAATGGGCCTTGTCTCTTGCTGAGTTGGGTAAAAGTTTGTGGTATTACTTTACAGCTTCTGGACTTGCGTAGTAATACAATTTTGTGAAGAAAATGACAATCTCCCCGTATTTGGTTTGGTTGAAAAAGTATTTCAAAATGATGAAGGAGAAATAGGTCTTGTATGTCGAGTCATGGTAACTTTTGGCTTTGATTCACACTTCCATGCTTATGAAGT
>NW_027270210.1:0-10886 GCF_030848805.1 Temnothorax longispinosus | reverse complement strand
AATCTTTCATTTTAAGTCTCGTTACTATACGCGAGGGGCCTAAAACCTTTATAAAAATGAGCAAAGTTCTTTGTAAGTGAGTTTAATGCCAAATTGGCAACAATTTACTATTAATTTACTTACTGGATTATAAACACGCTGCTGTATTACAGACGGGTTGCAATCATATCTACCTATTAGAGAATAGATATTTTGTACTCTAAACGGTAAGATATATAAATGCACCCATACCCATGTGCACATATAAGTAGCAATTTACTCCATTTGCACGAATTCTTGTAACACAGTGCACAAGATGACACTAATGCAGATAAATGAGCAAGCGTATATTTTATTTGCACATTATAAACAGCGCTAAGCGCAGAATGCATTTTGACAGTAGTCACTGCGGCGATTTAAAATCAATTTAATATAAGAACGCCATCAAGTCCAAGCTAGGATCTAAGTAGCAAATAATTTCCGTGTGAATTTCCAATACTATTTCCAACTAAACTGCGCGCCAACGAATTGTCGGTCTTGAAACACAGCTTCTTCGTTAGAACAGTAAATTTACTTAAATAAATCGCAAATCGATTTAATTTTTGATGCTGATATAAATCGTATCTAACATCCCCCTTCTCCCGAATATTACTGTAAAGAATTTATTGCGAAAAAACCCTGACTAAGATAATATTTTTTCGCAATAAATTCTTTACAGTAATATTCGGGGGAAGGAGGATGTTAGATACGATTTGTATCAGCATCAAAAATTAAATCAATTTGCGATTTATTTAAGTGAATTGACTGTTCTAACGAAAAAGCTGTGTTTCAAGACCGACAATTCGTTGGCGCGCAGTTTAGTTGGAAATAGTATTGGAAATTTACACGGAAATTATTTGCTACTTAGATCCTAGCTCGGACTTGATGGCGTTCTTATATTAAATTGATTTTAAATCTTAGAATCTTATTACTATTATTATTACTCTGATGGAAATATTTTACTGAATATAATGGAATTTTACTGAAATTCTGTCTCAATTGACTCAGATGAAAATATTTTGCTGAAAGTACTATGAAATTGATGATAAATGAAATGAAAGTTATTGAAAAATTACTGAAGATATTTCAAAATAAATCATCATTTTCTTTATGAAATTTAATGTAAATACTGTTGTTTAAAATGTAAATAGAAATGGAGGAGAGATCATATAGAGATATTGTGTTCGTAATAAATTAGTCAGATCGAGACATGTTAGATGGCGATACGAGCGTCGTCTTGTGTGTTCCCGCGCGATCTGCGCTGGACGCATCGTAATTTGAATAAAGTATTGTATTGCGCGTGCGCTAGGAGGAAGCGTGCGATCCTACGACGAACGGTCGAGCATTCGTTTCCGGGCGTTGGTCGAGGTAACAACGTGCTCGTGCTTGAGACGTACCGGTGTTAGAATATTCGAGAAGCGAGAATCGTAGCATTGACAAATACCGATTATCGTCTAAACGACGTGACTTCTGATATCTGCTACCTGTATAGCAGCTCTGTTCAACGATAAACAGACCTTACGAAGTATACGCTACGAGATTATACCGGCTCAGAGACAGACCACGCCTTTATAACTGCGTGCAAAGAAGGAAGGACGATCCGCCATTACCGTATCGTCGTATCTCACAAAGGAACAACCGCTGTTAAACGACTTGAGATAATGATGGTCTATCAGAAAGAGGACAATAGATTCTTTGTTTAAGAATCTATCAAACAAACAGAGATTTCTTCAGTCTAAAGGTAACGATTAGAATTCTGAAAACCATAGATCCTTATCGGTTATCGAGAGTCACTCGTATTCTCGAGTGTTACGACGGATTAATATTCCCGTCTCTTCATAGTGATCTTGGTTACAGATTTCGTGAAAAGTAAAGGAGGCTAACGTTCTCACATAACGATGCCTATTGTCTGCCGACAAACATGACTTAACATGGAAAGATAAAATCTATTCGAATCTGAGCTCAGTAAATTCTTAGAGTGATTAGTTTAAGGTTGCAACCGATACATATATGATAATCTTTTTACTTTAACATGTAATTAATTAAAAGCCACGAGAAATTGTAGTCATTTTGACTGAGACATACTTTAACTTTGTATAAAATTACTCGCTTTATTATATTCATTATTTTCGTCAGAATTATTTAGCTTTATATGTATATTATTACAATCCTGCGCATATTAGCGTATATTATATTAGCTTCGTCGAGAAATATGCAAGATTGAAACGGTTATTGGTAAAATAATTATAGATGGATACGTCTTTCATTACAAAGAAACAAAAAAGAAGATATATAGATATATATATATAAAAGGTGATGTATAATATTATGCATAATATTTTGCATATTATCGACTATATTCAGAGTTTGTTGAATACTTCCGAAGATATTAGCATTATAAGTAGACTGAAATTACATCACATAGTTTAATACGACGTATCAATCTATCCATTCCATGTTCTTTATTACTATGTATTTATGCTTCTTTACTTTGAGTGATTATTTACTTTATTTTGTGTATTATCTGTTTCATACGAACGGTCTAATTACAGGAACATAATACGAAGTAAGCTATATTATAGTCTTACAAATACTAATTGAAGTTACATCCAGTCCTGAGAAAGATGAAAAGAATATTACTTCTTTGAGAAATCAACCTTCGGAAGTTATTATATGATCTGACTATTGTGAAGCGTATTTGATTGAGCAAACTAACACAAGACCATTCGTTTGAGACGTATTATATCTTCTATGACTTGCTATTTGTGTTATATGTATTAATTCAAACCACTTAAAGGAAATTCACTTTGGAATACTTAATTGTATGTTACAATATATGATCTCTCCCTCGAAGAATAAATTGTATGTGTCGTTTCATCTATTCCTAAAATCTCAAGCCTAGGCTCCTGCGCGAGCTTGTACGAAACAACTGTGAAATATAAGAAAAATTAAATTATACTGTTGAAAAATAATAAAACTGAGTCTTTGCTCGTTCAGTCGCTTTTTGGAATTGAAGCATAGGAGCCTTCGTTAATTTGAGAATTTAGCTGATGCTAATTCGAGTTTATAAGACTATAAGTCTACCTTTTGTTGAGAATTACTACTTTTTTATGTCATAGTTTTAAAGAATTCGATTTTTACTTAATTTATAGATTTTTTACTACTTGACTATTACATAGCTTGACTTCGGAAAATTTTTTGACACGCAATGATTAAGGCCGTTCGCTCCACATTTTTCAGCCTTCTAACACGATTTTTCTTGCCATTAAACGAATAATTATTTTTTAAGTTTTAATTGTTAACAACTCTCTAATTAAATTTATAGTTTGACCACGCATACATTTCAACTATTTGTTAATCGGTTTTTTGGGCTTTCAACTTGATGTGGCTTCTTAATAACTCCATGTAACTTGTATACTATAATTATTGATATTAAGAAAGTAAAAACGACCGCTATGATTTAAATCAATAGAGAGGATAAATTCCATAATAAAAATGCTATAATTATTAATTAATGTTAATCTTATGATGTTAAACTTCCTTTTAATTGATTTCATCTCTCGACGGATTTTTTATGTAACGGGATATTATTATGATAATGTATTACAGTTAATTAGAGGGATTTATTTGATTGATTGAAAAAGTCTCTGTAAAGCACGAAACGCTTTCAGTTATTTTGACGGAATATTAAACTATAATATTATTTAGAATCCTGTTGTTCGGTATTGGCTCTTGTTTTATCTAAATATAAACTGTATTTAACTAGGTAGTAATATAAACTAGGAAAATTATTTGACAAACATTAAAATTATTCGCATATTTTCCAACAACTTTAGGAAAGTTAACGATTTGCTCATAAAAAAATAAAAAATTATTTTTAAATTACAAAATAAGTTTTCTTTATTATTATATAATAACAATAGTATTAATTGTTCATTAATCCTCGGTCTCGACTTCATATATATATATATATATATATATATATATATATACAGGGTGTTCGATATAAAAGTAACCACCCGACTAGGGGGGGTAGATTGGGTCAAACTGAAAAGAAAAGTCTTGTACCATTCGTTTACGCGACATTATGATGTCACCACTCTCAGACATCGACTAAAAAAATACGTAAGTGGACACGGTTTTAAGAGAACTCTCCGAAAGAATACTCTCCGGATTCTCGCGAGATGCTTGCGAGAATAAAATGTCAGAAAAATTACTCTCAAATGGACAGTGTCAGAATAACTCTCGAGAGATATTCTCGAGAGTTTTAAGGTGCGTGTCCACCTGCGAGTAAAACTGTCGAGAGTAGCTCTCGAGATTGATTCTTGATATTAGATTATTACATGTAAATATTTAATAATTTTATTTTCTTTTTTTAAATGTACTTAATTCGCGATGTAAAAATGTATTTAATTTCAGCACTGTAACTAAAACGTGCAAAGTATGTAAAACTAAAGTGTAACTAATTATTGACCAAGTAATTAGAAAATGTATTAAAAATATTCTTATCTAATTCTTTAAATTATGAATTTTTTCGCACTATATTCGCAGAACATAAAAATTTTTAAATTTTTTTATTTCTGTCACAGTAGTATTCTACAATAGTTCATGATTTCCGCATTATTCAATAAGTTCCTTTGTGTCATCAAAGGAACAAACTTTTGCCATCTCGGTTTTTACTCTCAACATGTAGCTCTCAAAATACAAACAGCGTTCGAGCTTGGCGAGCTGATCTCCGAGAGTAAAATAACGTCGTGTCGATTTGCGAGTAGGTCTTTAAAAGTTCTCTCGCCGAGAGCTGCGATTCATTCTCCGTTATGGTGCGTGTCCACTTGCGAGTAAAAACTCTCGAGAGCAAAAAGAGAGAAAGAGAGAGAGACTCTCGAGAGTATCTCTCTCTCTCTCTTTCTTTTTGCTCTCGAGAGTTCTTACTCGCAGGTGGAGACGTACCATTAGATACTCTCCAGGAATATGTCTATTTGCGAGAATCAATCTCGAGAGCTACTCTCGAGAATTTTACTCGCAGGTGGACACGCACCATTAAAGTTATTCTAACATAAACAAAAGTTAAAGTAAAGCTTGGTAAACCTCGTAAACTTTGACATGCAAAATAATTAAATTTACTAAAATTAAATGTTTCTATTACACATAATTCAAGCTAAACTAATTAATATTATCTAAGGCGTAAGACGCTACGGCAATGCCTATGCAATACGTGTGCTACCTGTTACTACGTTTACGCGAGCGCGTTACTTCTGTAGTAACTTACGATAATTCACTCGTTTACGCGGAGTAAATTATTGTAAGTTACTACAAAATCCCGTTTACGCGAAGGAATTATCGTAAGTTTAGTATGGGCTGGCTCTAATACTTTTTCGCCGCAGTGTATAACATCTGTCACTCGACGTTCGCCGCGCCCCGCTCGCCGCGCGCTGGGCACCGTGCCAGCCCAGCCAGCCGCCGAGGCCCGCTTCTATCGCTCCTTGTGCGCTCATTCGCTCAGATGTTTTATTTAATAACTCGTTAACTATTGCAAATTTTGCAAAATGGTATAAGACTTTTCTTTTCAGTTTGACCCAATCTACCCCCCCTATTCGGGTGGTTACTTTTATATCAAACACCCTGTATATAATGACAATAAATGTCATAAGTAATTATATTATTAAGTACGACAAGACCTAGGTGCGTGCGCGCGCGCGAGCGCGAGCGCCGAGATATTAACAAGAAGCCTAGCACGATTCTCGCCGGCTCGGCTGACCGAGCATCGAGCATCTGACATCACTGCTGAAACCTGGCATCACTGCAAAATTAGTCCGGATTCGCACCAGGGGCAAAGTCTGTAGGTAAAATCGGGTATATTTAGTCCGGACTCGCACCAGGGGCAAAGTCTGTAATGTGATTTAGTCCGGACTCAATCCTAGGGGCAAAGTCTGTCGGTAAGGGGCAAAGTGTGTCGGTAATTAAAGTACGGAAATGCTGGTCTCGACTTTTGAGGGGCCATTGGCTATCTGTCTATTAATCTGTGCCAGTAGTGTATGCGCTAGGGAGTTTCATCCGGGTTGTGTCAAATCGTACTTAATCACGAAAGCTACTGGTGACTGTTGCAAGTCTCAGCTGTCGAGTATGCCAATTACTAGGGATGAACGCCGTACGTTTTCTCCTACCGTTTTAGGTGACACCGCGTCTGTTGTTGTCGGTGCCGCGCACTCTGGCGCGCAAGCGCATCTTATTACGCGCGATACTGCGAGCGGTGCCGCGCATGACTCTACAAATGAGCTTTTGCGTGGGTTGTTTGAGCAGGTGAAGGCGACGGATGCTAAGCTTTCTGCTTTTATTGACTGTCAGCAACGTACCAATGAAGAGCTCAATGACAAACTTAATTGCTTAAATCGTCTTACCGATACCGTAGCTGAAAATAGTCAGCGCATCGCGCAATTAGAGCTAGACAATGCCAATCTTATTCGTGAAATCCGTGATCTTAAGTCTGCTCGGTCAACTCATGACGTTCATCTGAGTAATGAACTTATTATATCCGGCTTGCCATCGACGACATCTGTCACTCCTGCAAAACTCTCTGAAAATGTACTCGCGGCATTAAATGTACCTCACTTGGCTTGTCACGTTCTTGGCGTGAGAATGGTCAACAGAGCACCATCTGCTACTCAGGGCCGTTCCAAGGCGACTGCAGCGTCGAGCTCGATGATTGTCACTCTTGCTTCTAGTACTGTGTGCGTTACCATAATTTCGAAAAAGCGTGAAAAGGGTGCTCTTAAACAGCGGGATATATGTGATGTTGGTTCCGATCGATATGTATACGTAAATGTACTGCTCCCTAAGTACACGTATGACTTGCTACAACGAGTCAAGCGTATTGCTGGGGAGAACTCTTATAAGTTTGTTTGGGTAAAAAATGGCTATATATGCGTAAGGTCTTCCGACGGACAGCCCATTTATCCGCATTGACTCAGACGCTGATCTCGCTAAGCTCGTCTGACGTGCCTCGCTGGCTCGTCCGTTGCCTTCGATTGTTCGACACGACTCAGCATGTAATCCTTCTTCGCTCCGCATTGCGCAGTTTAACGCCAATTCCCTACGTGGGCATATCGACTTTATTCGCTTACATTTTAGTACTAATTCTCATCACATAATTTCTGTATCTGAAACATGGCTTCATGCGGGTGTGTCGGACGATCTTGTGGCTTTGGATGTATTACATATTTCAAACACTTTACATGTATCATTTTTTTATATTAAGAATAAAAATACAGTTTGCACGAATTAAATCACATTGTCCTTGTGTATTCATGAGTTGTGTGATCCATCGAATCCCAGCCATTTCACGTAAACCTCGTCGCCCCTCCTGCGCAGTACTTTCTCCACGAGATACATGTCAGGATAAGTCGCGCGATGCAACTCGTACTCGTAGAACGCTCCAGCGACGAATTTTCCACGATAGTCCTCGAGTAGGTAGGTTACGGGATTGGTATGCTGCACTTTAACGATCTTAAACACCTCGGTGGTTCAATTCGGCGTGTAACCCTTCTCGAAAATTGTCTTGTATTTGCTGACGCGTACCGAGTCGCCCGTTGTAAACTTTGCCGGACTCGCGATCTTTATCGCGCGCTGTACACCGTAGCCAAAAGTCTTTCGGCGATCGCGGGGGTAACGTCGACGGGTCGCATGCCGATCGTTCGATGCTTGCGCGCGTTGTAATCCGACACGAGTCGCGATAACGCGTCAAACCACTTGTAAGTTCCATTGAGCGTAAACATTTTCCACATGTTGTTTTTTAACGTGCGATTGAATCGCTCGACGACCGACGCCTTCATCACCGAAAACGTGGAATAATGAATGATACCGTGTTTTTTCACGAGACGTTGCACGTCGGTGTTGTAAAATTCCTTCCCTCATGTCGGTTTGTAGATTACTAGGGCACCTCCCGCTATCTCGAATTATCTCGGCGATAGCGTCAGCTGTCTCGCTGCCACCTTTACCCTTGAGCGGCACGGCCCAGGCGTACTTGCTCAACACATCGATGACGGTGAGTATGAAGTGGTAGCCTCCGTTGAAACGCGAGTACGGACGCATCTCGACGATATCAGCTTGCCACAGGTCGTCGTACCCTCGCACTATGACGTGTCTGCGGGGAAAATTTCTTCTCGCCGGTGCGTGCAATTCGTCCACCAACCGTCGCTTTTCGATATTTTTATCCACATCGGTCGATTTTAACGGTCTCATGTTCGGTTAGCGTTTCGTTGGCTGTTCGTCGTCGTTCTTCGGCTGTACGTAACCGTTTCTGTTTATGTTTCTGCGTCGTTCATCACTGTTTCTGAACCGCTCAGAAACGATTTCGAGCCGTTCTCGAACCGTTCGTTGTCGTTCGTCGTTGTCAGTTAACTGCTTCTTACCACTCATCGTCGTCGTCGTCGTCGACGTTCTTTAGCTGTTTGTAGCCTTTCCTGTCTCCGCGTAGTTCGCAGCTGTTTCTAAACCGCTCGTAATCGTTTCTGAGCTGTTTTTGAACCGTTCGACAACCGTCCGACAACCGTTCTTGAACCGTTAGACAGCCGTCTGACAACCGTTCTTGAATCGTTCGTTGCTGTACGTCGCCGTCGTTAATTAACCTCTCTTCACTTGTCGCCGTTCGATAGTCGTTTCTACTGAACCGTTTCTTCATCGTTCGTTGTCGCGTCTGATTCAACGATATTTGCACGTCGAAGCTTGTTCACCGCAGCCTGTAACGCTCGCACGTTCTTCTCGAACGCAGTCAGCTTCTCGTCTAACTCTTTCCATTGATCTGTCAGACTTTTAAAGCACTGATCAACGTATATTTTGTTAACCGCGTCACCATCAGTCTCAGGTTGCGCTACGCGACGAATCTTGCGCGACCTTGCGTCAAAGTCCGTGGCGGCGCGACACAGAGCGTTGTCGCGCACAAAATTTCTCACTAATCCGCTCCACCGATAATGATAGGAAATGGTATTTGTCGCGTCTTCGCGCTGCTTGAACAATCCAAATTTATTGATCGGCATTTCGACACCGATTGAACGGATCGCTGTCGCGCCGTTTAATTTATAATAAACCCAGTCTCGCGAAGTTCCTCGATGATCGACGTGATCTCGTTGTTGTGGGCATTGTTGCCAGCTGACGCGAAGCGTCGAGCAATCGCAGACGATCCACCAGCTCGTTGGGTTGTCCCAGTGCACGTAGTCGATCTTATGCTGGGTCTACAATGCGAGTCGTAAAGTCGTGAGTCGCAAGAATTGACCAATCACAGTCGATTATTCTCCTCAAATTCGTCTGTGATTAGTCAATTCTTGCGACTCACGACTTTGCAACTCGCATTGTAGACCCAGCATTATTGTCGGTTAGCGTCATAGCGCGAGGCGCGAATAATCCCTTTCCGGATTTTTTCTTCTTGGATTTGGTCGACATCAACGGTGCGATTACCTGTGTATACTTGTATCCCACGTTACCCTTTAATCGCTCGTGAGGATCGTGCTTGTATTTATGAGCACTCGTTGCCAACAGTATGCTCCTGTACTTTTGCATATCGTCCTCTGTGTAGATATCGTAATCGGGTATTTTCTTGAAGATCAACTCGTAAATACCGGGTGTGCCGGCGTATCGTACGCCGTCGATATAAATGTTATCCGCTTTATCCACGTCAAAACGTTTATTACCGAGCATCAATTCATTCTTGCCGAGATAAACACCGTATGCGATGTCGATCGTTGGATAGGCGCTCAAAACAGACGCGATGTAAATTCGGCTCAGGGGACCCAAGTGATCTTGCAACGATTCTATAAACCATTCTCGACCTTTCGACGTTTGCAACCGCTTTTGAACGGTCGTCCCGATCGAATCGTCCGTGGTTTCGAAAACATTCACGATTTTGATAAATTCGGGACTTGTACGTTGCACGGTTAGCGTCGGTGTAGAGGTTATCGGTGTAGAGGTTATCGGTAGTACTATCGATTGATTAGATTTACGCGGTGTTGATGACAGATCCGACCAGGAGTCTAATCGTTTCTTCTTTCTCTTCGGTGTAGCATCTTTCACCTCCTCCTCGCGCTGTTGAACGGATAGCGGTTCGATTTTCACGTCAGCGTCGCTCTCCGTCGGTTCCTCTTTTTTCACCGCGATCAAGCTCGAGTTGTCAACGATCTTTTTCAACGGCTCGATGAAAGGTTTAAAGTGCATGTCCAACTCAATGTCCTTCTTACCGGTCTTCAAAGCGCGAAGTTTCTTGCGAATCGAATTACTCGTTTTCGCAATATCTTTCACGATCTTCTCGCGTTCGCGAATCGTCTCGCTCCCGTCGATCGCAACCATCGCGGGGGAAAAAACAAAGCAGAGTGTCGATCTCTCTCTCCGTAACACTAACGTTGTTTCAGCGACGACGTATCAGCGACGACTGACCGCTTTTGCGGTATCGCAAACACGTTAAATCCTTTTCTGTATCGACCGTTCGAAAGCGCGTTGTCCTTGTCTATCACTACGAATCCGTACTTGCATTGCCAACAATCGTGGCACAACGAGCAAAATTCATCGTACGACATGTCGGTATTTACGTGATCGTTGTACACGTGTTTCAAATTAGTACCATCCTGTTTGAACAGGATCAGCAGATTTGCGTTGTCGCGTATCAGATGTTTAGGTATTCTCGCGTACGTCTGACAGAGATAAAAGCAGTCGACGTTCGAGTGCCTGCCCATCGAGAAATAAGGTGGAAGCACATAAAATTGCAGGAGCCATGACCAGAATGCAGAAGCCATATGCGCATGCGCTGTGGTATCTGTAGAGCTCTACAAATACCATAGCGCATGCGCATATGGCTTCTGCATTCTGCTCAAGGCTCCTGCAAT